>NC_057753.1:3806208-3872631 GCF_004010195.1 Chiloscyllium plagiosum
CTGAGGGGAATGTCCACAGGGGATCTCTGCACTGTCTGACTGTCCCCTTTCCTCCCCCTAACTGTAACCCATTTATCCTTGTCCTGAGCCTTAGGAGTGACCAACTCCTGGTAAATCCTCTCAATTACCCCCTCAGCCTCCCGAATGATCCATAGTTCATCCAGTTCCAGCTCCATTTCTCTAACACGGTTTTCATGGAGCTGGAGTTGGGTGCACTTCCCGCAGATGTAGCCAGCAGAGGCGTGTACCATGTCTCCCACCTGCCACATTCTGCAGAAGGAGCAAGCAACTACCCTAGCATCCGTACCCGGCTTATCTGAACACCCACTCAGTACTAAAGTAGAAAGCTTAGTTCAAGTTGCTATAAAAATTAATAACAAACGTATATCCAATAGAGGAAGTTTAGAATGAACGTTACCTTATTAACTAGGTTAGAGGAGGAGGGCGGGTGGGAGACTCCACAGTAGTAGAGTCTCGGGTTTAGCTGCCTTGCTGATATATATGGTCACTGCTATATAGTCGGGGTATGGAATGCACTGCCGGCAACAGGAATCGACTTGCCAACTGTGAGGGCATTTAAATGGTCATTGGATAAACATATGGACGAGAGTGGAATAGTGTAGGTTAGATGGGCTTCAGGTTGGTTTCACAGGTTGGCGCGACATTGAGGGCTGAAGGGCCTGCACTGCGCTGGAATGTTCTATGTCCTCTGAAACTTCGAGAATACTGAGTGGCCTGGCGAGGGTAGATGTTGGGAAGATGTTTCCATTGGTAGGGGGGACTAGGACCCAAGGGCACAGCGTTAGAGTAAAGGGAAGATCCTTTAGAACGGAGATGAGGAGAAACCTCTTTAGCCGGAGAGTGGGGAATCGATGACATCTATAATGAATCTATAGGTAGGTTCTTGATTGTCAAGGGGATCAAGGCTTACAGAGAGAAAACCTGGGAGAAAGACAGACAAGGGACATATCCGATAGGGTACCTTCATCGTCCAGTACTTCCCAGGATCGGAGAGACTATGCCATGTTCCTTGCAGCCTGCAACACATTATCGATGACAGGTCAAAAACTGCGGTGCTGGAAAAGCACAGCAGGTCAGGCAGCATCTGAGGAGCAGGAGAATCAACATTTCGGGTATAAGCCCTTCATCAGGATGACAGTGAGCACCTTGCCATGATCTTCCCTATGCCAAAACCTCTTGCCTTTAAACAACCACCAAACCTTAAACAGATCTTTGTTCGCAGCTAACTACCCAGCCTTCAGGACAACACCACCATCCAACCCTGCCTCGGCAACCACGGCAAGATGTGTCAGAGCATTGCCAAGGACACTACCATTACACGTGGGAACACCACCTACCATGTACACGGCAGGTACCCATGGCTCGGTTAACGTTGTCTATCTCATACGCTGCAGACAAGGATGCCCCCGAGACATGGTACAGTGGCAAGACCAAGCAGACGCTACAACAGATGAATGGACACTGCGCAACAATCGCCAGTCAGGGATGTTCCCTCCCAGTCAGGGAACACTTCAGTTGTCAGAGACAATCGGTCTTGGATCTTCGGGTAAATGTCCTCCAACGTTGACTTTGGGATACGTAACAATGCAGAGTCACTGAACAGAGGCTGACAGCCAAGCTCAGTAACCATGAGGACAGCCTCAACCCGGATCTTGGGTTCATGTCACACCACGGGTGACCCCACCACACAACATTCTCTCTCTCTCACTCACTCTCACTCTCACTCCTACTTCCTCTCCCTCTCTTTCTCTCTCTCACTCCCACTCTCTCTCACTCCCACTCACACTCTCTCTCTCTCACTCCCACTCATTCTCTCTCACTCCCACTCTTGCTCTCTCACTCTCTCTCTCTCTCTCACTCTCTGTCTCACTGACTCTTACTCTCTCTCACTCTCACACTCTCTCTCTCTTGCACTCGTTCATTCTCACTCTCTCACACACACGCTCTCTCTCTCACTCTATCCCTCTGTCTCACTCTCTCTCACACAGTCTTCCTCTCACTCTCGCTCTCACACACACTCTCACTCTCAGTCACTCACGCATTCGCACACATACACTTTCTCACAGGTATATACACCGTCACATTTGCGCACACACTGTCTCAAGCACACATGCATTACCACACACACACTCTCTACCTCTCTCTCTCTCACACACACACACCCATTGGGTCTGCCCCTCTCCCTCACCCATGTAAGTGTGAATGGGTTGCATTTGTATTTGCAGATACATTCTATTTTGTTCAAAAAACACACAGTCTGTAGGCAGTCATTCAATGTGACATTTTATAAGAACCTACTTTGGAAATAAAACCAGTCTGACTCTAGGTTGGGACATAGACAGACTCTAAGCACACACCTGTAATGTGTTGTCCGAGCTAAGATCTCACCTTTCTTTTATATACTGATAAAACCTGACAGCGTGTGTGGGTGTGTAGTTTCCTTCCTCAGGATAAAAGGGAACAAATAGGATGTGTTTTCAGTACCAATGAATCAAATTGTAATGCGGAACTCAGATGTGATATGGTTTGTTAGTGGGAGATGATCTGAATCAGTGTGGAATTAGAATCCCTGGAGTGTGGAAACAGGCCTTTCGGTCCAACAAGTCCACACCGACCCACCAAAGAGTATCCCATCCAAACGCACTCCTCTACATTTACCCCTGACTGATTCACGTGTCCTGCACATCTTTGTGATATCGGGAGGAAACCAGAGCAAACCCGCACAGACACGGTGGGGGGAGAATACACAAACTCCACACAGACAGTTCCCAGAGGCTGGAATCGAAAATGAGTCCCTGGCACTGTGAGGCAACAGTGCTAACCACTGAGCCACTGTGCCACCCACAGTAATACTACAGGAAGCCTTAAAATCTGAGGGACAGTAACTGAGAATGTATTTTTGTAAAAGCAGCAATCCTGTTGCTATCCGATAGTGAAGCTGATGGAAGTGTTTGAAATGGAGCCATGCTGTGTAGATAGTGCTGTTGGACTGGGATGGACAAAGTTGAAAATCACACGACACCAGGTGAGATTTCCAAAGGGTTTATCTGAAAATGCGAGCTTTCGGAGCACAGCTCCTTGACTCTAACCCGGTGCCGTGACATTTTCAACTTTGTAAATGGACAGCACTGGGGAATGATGTATGTTAGAACTCGGTGAGCCTCTGAGGGGAATCGGGGCACGTGCCCAGCAGCAGACAGTTCATGTTGTTCCAGGAGAGGTCAATCCTGCTTGTGCAGATGTCATGATTTACACAGCGCATGGGCAGCCTGTGGCTTTATCTTTTCCTGACCGTACGAAGGATTACTCGAAGCAATTCACAGAGGATCAACAACGCCTACCCCGCACTCTTACTCACTCGGTTGATGAGTGGTGAACGAGAGATTGCTTGACGGTGGGGCAAGTTCAAAGCAGTTTTACCCAGCGGTCCAGTGAAAGGGACGGACACAAACACAGGCAGCTGACTGGATTGTCTTGATCTTCATGAGAAAGGAAGCTCCAAGAGTCTTCTATGAGGCAAATGTTGTTCCTGTGTTCAAGAAAGGGAATAGGGAAATCCCTGGGAATTACAGACCTATCCGTCTGTGGTAACCAAGGTGCTGGCAAGGATTCTGAGAAGTTGGATGTATGATTATTTGGAAGAACATAGTTTGATTGAAGATAGTGAGCGTGGCTTTGTGAGGAAAAGCGCAGCAGGTCAGGCAGCATCCAAGGAACAGGAGAATCGACGTTTCGGGCACAAGCCCTTCTTCTTGTGCCCGAAACGTCGATTCTCCTGTTCCTTGGATGCTGCCTGACCTGCTGCGCTTTTCCAGCAACACATTTTCAGCTCTGATCTCCAGCATCTGCAGTCCTCACTTTCTCCTCGTGGCTTTGTGAGGGGCAGGTCATGCCTCACAAGCCTTATTGTGTTCTTTGAGGATGTGACAAGACAAGTTGACAAAGGTAAAGCAGTGAATATGGGGTATGTGGATGTCAGTAAGGCATTTGAAAAGGTTCCCCATGGTAGGCTCATTCAGACAGTTAGGAGGTATGGGATACAGGGAGATTTGGCTGTTTGGATACAGAATTATTGACTGAAGACAGCGAGTGGTAATGGATGGAAAGTACTCCGCCTGGTGGTCGATGACCAGTGGTGCTCCACAGGGATCTGTTCTTGGGCCCCTGCTCTTTGTAGTTGTTATAAATGACTTGGATAAAGAAGTGGAAGGGTGGGTTTGTAAGTTAGTAAGATGACACAAATGTCAGTGGTGTTGTAGATAGTGTCGAGGGTTTTTGCAGGCTACAACAAGACATTGACATGGACAGGATCCAATGCTGGGCTGAGAAGTGGCAGATGGAGTTCAAACTGCATAAATGCGAAGTGATTCATTTTGGAAAGTCGAGTTTGAATGCTGAATACAGGATTAAAGGCAGGATTGTTGGCAGTGTGGAGGAACAGCGGGATCTTGGGAGTCCACGTACATAGATCTCCCAAAGTTGCCACCCAAGTTGATAGGGTTGTTAAGAAAGCAAACACTAATGAAAGTGTTTTGGCTTTCATTAACAGGGTTATCGAGTTTAAGAGCCGTGAGGTTTTGCTGCAGTTCTATGAAACACTGGTTAGTCCACACTTGGAATATTGTGTTCAGTTTTGATTGTCTCATTATAGGAAAGATATAGATGCTTTAGAGAGGGTGAAGAGAGGTTGAGTGAGCGTGATTTAATAGAGGTATACAAGGTAATGAGAGGCATGGGATAGAGTGGATAGCCAGAGACTTTTCCCCAGGGCAGAAATGACTGTCACGAGGGGGCATAATTGTAAGGTGATTGGAGGAAGGTACAGGGGAGATGTCAGAGCTAGTTCTTTACCCAGAGTGTGGTGGGTGTGTGGGGTGCACTGCAAGCGGTGGTCCCGAGAGTCAGAGACATTCGGGACATTTAAGCGACAGCTGGACACGCACATGGATGGCAGTGAATTGAGGGGAGTGAAGGTTAGTTTGGTCTTAGATTAAGCTAAATGCTCGGCACAACATTGCATGCTGAAAGGCCTGTACTGTGCTGTGCTGTTGTATGTTCTGTTTTCTAGTTGTTTGAGGTGAGGATGAAGGAGATAAGGTAGAGCGATAGAGCGAGAACTCTTCAAAAGCAACCATCTTACATATAGATATTAACTGGGTAACACTGATCGACTGGATTAAACACAAAGTTAATTTATTGACTATTGAGAATATTGGCATTGTTACAAAGTTAGAAATGATTAAAGTCAGAATAAATAGATTGCAATGAATACTGTTCAATCTGAGATATGGTTAACAGCAAAAATCCATTCACTGCAGTTATTTGTAAACACATTCTTATCTCAGCTGGTCAGATGACCTTGAGGAACCCTTCCCACACTCTGAGCAGGTCTCTCCCCACTTGTATCGACTTGAGGGAATTGGAATGTGTTACGACACCGGGGTAAACTCCCCCTACTAATTTAAACCAGTAACACAGAAAAGATGTATCCCGTGCGGTAATCTGTGAATACTTGAGAGGCCAAGAACTATCCCAAAAGATCATTATTTAAATTAAAAATTAGCAATTTTATTTTTTAAAGTCGAACAGAGAAATAATTAACTAACAACTATTTACAACTCCTGTCTCTAACCTATCTTTTACTTTCTCCTCTACAATACTAGTCCGATAAAACCCCTGATTAAGATTTACCGAAAAATTCAAATTTCAAAACCAGCCAGCTGTCGAAACTTCCCTTTGTATCTTCCTCTGTAGACATGCTGTCCAGGTCGGTGTCGATGTTTCTCTCTGTCCAAACGCCTTCTCTAGACAGGTACCTCTCCGAGAGTTCTCACTAGCAGCCTACATCTGTTGGTCTTTTCACAGTTCTCCCTCTATTGTTCACGTTTTCCTGGTCTTATACCCACCCAAAAAACCGGATTATGTCATTGGCTTTTAGTATTGTCAATATACTCAATTCAAACTCGATTGGAGTTGGGTATGTTTTGGAGTATCATTTAAACTGATTGGCCTAATTCAAATTTGTTTTGGTCTCCAGGCAACCAGCTACACGAGCTGCTGGGCCATTTGCATCTTGTTCGGAACACTTGGCGCTGTCAGGTAGTTCTGCTCGTTTTTAACTCTCGTAAAGGCATGGTACACTTCCACATCTTCTTAACAGAAAGTCTGAACTTAGTCCCACCATGACGGCACTGGAACAGTCTCTCAGCAGCGTGAACGTGTCGATGGGACATCGGAGCCTCACTGCTTTTAAAGCAGCCCCTGCAATCCAGGCATTTAAAAGATCAATGAGAACTTGCTGGTGTCTCAGCAGACTGGATGGCGAATGAACCCCTTCCTATATACGGAGCAGATGAACTGCCTGTCTCCCTGTGTGACTGCCCAGATCAGCTTTCGATGGCTAACTGAATCACTTCCAACCATCCCTACATTCCAAAGACTTTTTTTTCCCAACAGAAATACTTCCGTGTTCAAGGTTCGATAACATTTAAGTTTGTGATAAATCATGTCTCCATCACCTCTCATGATGTAATGTTTGTTTTCAGTGGCCCGACTGCAAATCCTTCCAACCTAATGCCCCCATTTGGTGTCTTTTAAACAAAAGGAATAACAAACTATGAGTGGGAATTCATAAAGCATACAGGAGTAGTGAAATTAAGCTGAATGAGTCTGGTAGTTTATGGAAGGGCTGCTGGGTTGTCACAAAAACACATATTGTTCAGGAATGTCCATCTAGAAGGGGAATCCATCAACCAGTCTGAACCTACATACGAATCTGACCTCAATGGGAGAAGAGAGGGAGGAGAGAGAGGATGAAAATATGATGGTCTGTTTATACACTTCTAAAGCGTGACCACTTTGGCCTGAAGTCTCATCTGTTTACATATAAACAAAAGGCCTCTCAACATCCTTTTCACCTCTGTACAAAACCAGTCTGATCGGAGCCCAGCCCGGTTTATTACCCCTCTGAGAAAAATCAAAGACAGTCTCCTTGAGCCAAGGAACAGCTTTTAGGAAAAAAGAGGGGACTAGCTTTTTGACACTACAGTATGGAAACAGGCCATTTGGCCCCAACAAGTCCACACTGACCCAATGAAGAATAACCCACCTCCTGCCCTATTACTCTACATTTCCCTGGACTAATGATGGAGGGCTTTTGCCCGAAATGTGTTTTTTCTGATCCTCGGATGCTACCTGACCTGCTATGTTTTTCCAGCACCACTCTAATGCACCTAACCTGCACATCCCTGAGCACTATGGGTAATTTAGCATGGCCTATCCACACTAACCTGCACATCCTTGAGCACTATGGGTAATTTAGCCTGGCCTATCCACCCTAACCCGCACATCCCTGAGCACTATGGGTAATTTAGCATAGCCTATTCACCCTAACCTGCACATCCCTGAGCATTGTGGGCAATTTAGCATGGTCTATCCACCCTAACCTGCACATGCCAGAGCACTATGGGTAATTTAGCATGCCCAATCCACCCTAACCTGCACATCACTGAAGATGATGGTCAATTTGGCGTGGCCAATCCACCCCAACCTTTAGATGTGTAATTCGTCCCATGTAAACATGGTGGTCAGTGCATGCGTTCCCATTGAAGATGGCAGTGGTAACCTGGGCCTGAGTAGAGCGAGAGAGTCCGTCATTCTGGTGTTGTGCTGCAAGGTGAAACTATTTGTTTTTTTTCTGTCAGCTGCAGACTTCCCCACGTATTTATGAGGCTTTCGGGTCCAAGTCACTGCCATTATTCCTTCCCCCAGTGACCTACTCTGTTGTTTTGCTGAAGTCTCCTTTTCCTTTCCCACTCCAGGCCGTTTCACTCACGGTCTGGCACAGCGCATGTTTGTGTCACTCCGCTGCAATGCATGGAGCCCGCGTGTTGGAGCAATAGCTATTTTGGAATGAATCGCGCATACAAGTCTTGAGTACTGACACCTTTATTCGCGACATGTCGTGGGGAGAGAAAGGGCAACCAGTTAGATCGGATGGCCCCGAATCACTCCAACAGGTCACAGAGCTTCACGAGACTTTATAGCGTACAATTAGCTGACCATTAACTACAGGATAATATGCAGGCACAGGACAACTTGCATAACATCAGCCCCAGACACATAGTGCCTGGTCGCAACCGTTAGTAACTGATAAGCAGGTGATAGTAGACAATAGCTTCACTCATTTGCCCCAAAGGAGCCTTCCACATCCATCAAAGTTTCACCTGCACTTCCACACGTGTCATTTACTGTATCCGTTGCTCCCGATGCAGTCTGCTCTACGTTGCGGAGACAGGACGCCGACGTGCAGAGCGCTTCAGAGAACCTCTCTGGGGCACCCGCACCAACCAACCCCACTGCTCCGTGGCCAAACACTTCAACTCCCCCTCCCCCTCTGCCGAGGCCATGCAGGTCCTGAGCCTACTCCATCTCCACACCCTAACCACCCGATGCCTGGAGGAAGAACACCTCTCATTCCACCTTAGACCCTGCAACCACACGGCATCAATGTGGACTTCACTAGTTTCCTCATTTCCCCTCCCCACACCTTCTCCCAACCTCCCCCTCCCCCTCTGCCGAGGCCATGCAGGTCCTGGGCCTCCTCCATCTCCACACCCTAACCACTCGATGCCTGGAGGAAGAACACCTCTCATTCCACCTTAGACCCTGCAACCACACGGCATCAATGTGGACTTCACTAGTTTCCTCATTTCCCCTCCCCACACCTTCTCTCGGATGCTGCCTGACCTGCTGTGCTTTTCCAGCAACACACCCTTGAACTCTGATCTCCAGCATCTGCAGTCCTCACTTTCTCCTACAATGACTTCATTTGTTTATCGACTATCTGCGCAGCTACAAGACCGACCGTTTTTCAAGCAGACATGGGAAAACAAGCTTTGTTCAGGGCAGGCGCTGAATATGAGGCAAAATGGTTTCCACACATTTAGTATGTGACAAAATGGCTTCCACAATTCTCCCACACCATGGCAACAACCAGAGCACATTCTCCCTCTGCTGAGGATGCTGGGTAAATACCCAGCGATTAAATGGGGCTGAGGTTGAGCAGAAAAAAATTACCTTTATTTTGTTTTCCAAGTCCTTTTGTAACCACAGCTGCAAGATGTAAAAATGAGTGAATCGGTTGACACAGCAAATAAGGTGCACCATAGTTCTGCCTTCGGTGTAAAGAATATCAGAACAAACTTGTTTGATATTTTCTTCTCAATCTGTTCCCAGACATTTATTACACATCTCTGGAGCAGGTGAGACTTGAACTCAGGCCTCTCTTGGCATCATGGTAGCCCGCAAATCTACCAACACACTGAAACAGCTACTGATGAACCTAAAGGACCATGTACCAACAACCAGCAAAACCATTGTCATTTACAAAATACCCCGCAAGGACCATAACTAACACTACATTGGACAGACAGGCAGATAACTGGCCACCAGGATACACGAACACCAACTAGCCACCAAAATACATGACCAGCTATCATTAGTATCCTTACAACACATCCATCCTGGGACAGGCTAAACAGAGACGCACACGGAATTCCTAGAGGCCTGGCATTCAAACCGGAACTCCATCAATAAACATATTGATTTGGACCCCATTTACCAAACTCTGAGAAAAAGAACCGGAAATGATATCACCCACCTTAACAGACCAAGACACACAGAGAGCAAGTGGGACGGAGCACCAACGTTTCACCGGAGGCTCACTGACGATGTTACCTAGCATGATGACGAAACGTCTGAGCACAAACCTGCCAACTCAGCAAGCAAACTTACAACCTGAACCTCAACCTAAGCTACAAATCTTCTCAGAAATCGCAAAGTAAAAGCTGCTAATTTTTGACCTACGGATAGTAAAATCACAGTCTAAATTAGAGTGGTGCTGGAAAAGCACAGCAGGTCAGGCAGCATCCAAGAAGCAGGAAAATCCACGTTTCATGCGAAAGCCCTTCACCAGGAAAGCCCTTGCATAGTAAAATCACAGTATCCCGACAATGCAGAAAGACACGATGGAGCCCCATTGATTCTGCACAGACTCTCGAAACAGCATCCCACCCCCACCCCGTCATCCCACAAGGGGTCTTTCTTAACTTTGGCTAACCCACCAAACCTGAATATCCTTGGACACTACAGGACATTTTTAGCAATGGCAAATCTATCTAACACGCACATCATTGGACTGTGGGAGGAAACTGGATTTGAAGGTGGACAATGTTAAAAATCACACAACATCAGGTTATAGTCCAACAGGTTTATTTGGAGGCACTAGCTTTCAAAGCGCTGCTTCTTTATCAGGTGGTTGTGCAGCAGGACCATACGGCACAGAATTTATAGCAACAGGATTGCAGTGTCATGGAATGTAATATTAAACAAATTTAGTTTGAGTCTTTCACCGTTTAGAGTGGTCATGTTAGTTTCAGTTCCTTCATCTGTAAATCCCAGAACTGTTTTAAGGTTATGTTCTCAAGGTATGATTTGGAGGTGTCAGTGTTGGTCTGACGTGGACAATGTTAAAAATCACACAACACCAGGTTATAGTCCAACAGGTTTATTTGGAGGTATGTATTGTATAAATTATATATAACAATCCTGGTCTTTTTCAATACATACTTTCAGTTGCATGACACTGTAAACCTTTGCTTTAAACTCTGTGTCTGACAATCTTATTCTCCACAACCACCTGATGAAGGAGCAGCGCTCCGAAAGCTAGTGCTTCCAAATAAACCTGTTGGACTCTAACCTGGAGTTGTGTGATTTTTAGCTTTGAACAGTAGTTGCTATCTCAGCTCAGATAGTGCATGTAAGGTGTGAAGTTAAATTACCTGGAGGAAACCCATGCAGACATAGGGAGGCAAACTCCACCCGTCACCTCAAGGCTTAAATCGCTGGCAAGGTGAGGCAATACTGTCAAGCCACCATGGGCAGCACGGTGTCAGGTTGCCCCTGTCCTGTAGTAGTACGCCTTTGGGTGGTACGGTGCCTCAGTGGTTAGCACTGCTGCCTCACGGCGCCAGGGACCCGGGTTCAATTCCAGCCTCAGGTGACTGTCTGTGTGGAGTTTGCACATTCTCCCCGTGTCTGCGCGGGTTTCCTCCGGGTGCTCCGGTTTCCTCCCACAGTCCAAAGATGTGCAGGTTAGGGTGGATTGGCCATGCTAAATTGCCCCATAGTGTTCAGGGATGTGTAGGTTATGGGCATTAGTCAGGGGAAACGTAGGGGAATGGGTTTACGTGGGATGTTCATTGGAGGGTTGGTATGGACATGTTGGGCCGAATGGCCTGTTTCCACACTGGAGGGATTCTAAGTGACTTGGCAGCAGAGACACCTCAAGGCCCCAATGGAGAGAGAGCAAACGCTGGGAACAATCAATCAGTTGGGGCTGTCACGTCACAAACGCTGGGAACAATCAGCTGGAGTGGTGTGTCACGTCACAAAGGAATCCGCGTACAGTGACGGGAGGGCTCTGGACCAATAGTAAACGGGTGGGCGGGTCTGGAGGACCGTGCGGGCCGCACTGGTCCTCCAACCAATCGGGTTGAACGGGGGGGGGGCGGGGAAACACGTCATTGTCCCCCCGCGGCGTGTGTGCGGTCCGGTTTTGTGGATGGTACGGCAGTGCTCATACCGAGGCGGGAATTAACAGCGGAGAGCGGTAGACAGGATACGAGTGCAGATTGGAAGGTTTCAGAAACGCCCGGTGCAGGCCGCCCGAGAAGCGACGGCCTTCTCGGTCCCGGGTTTCGCTGCCAACGGGAAAATGGCTGCGGGCCTCAGGCTGTCAGAGGGACCGCGTTCGCCCTGCCATCTTTGTAAGGGGCAATGTTCCCAGTGAGGCCTGTGCCGCCGCCATCTTTGTAAGGGGCACGGGTCATTTTAGGCGCATGCGCGGTGTTCCCTTTGATGAGTGGTTTCACACGCGCCAACTCAAATCCAGGGAAATGTTTGGTTCTTCTATCTGGATTTCTATCATGGAATGGCAGTGTTGGATATTATTTTTTATTCTTTTGCAAACTGTTTTTACAGGATGCGAAGGATTTGCAAGACCGGCTCTTCAGAAACAAACACTATACCAAGATCTGGCAGAGTCACTCCATTTGTCAAGATGTAGATAGAGAGCCAGCTGCTGCTGCTGCCAAGTCTGGAAAGATTAAGGTTTGTCTGTGCAGTATTTTGTGTTACCGAGCCAAGAGGTTGTCTAGATGCAAGGGCGGAATGGTGGCCGTAAAAGGGACATGATTTGGAGATGCCGGTGTTGGACTGGGGTGTCCAAAGTTAAAAATCACACAACACCAGGTTATAGTCCAACAGGTTTAATTGTGTACTCCACCACCACCTGATGAAGGAGCGGCGCTCCGAAAGCTAGTGCTTCCAAATAAACCTGTTGGACTATAACCTGGTGTTATGTGATTTTTAACTTTGTAAAAGGGACATGATGGGAACGAGGAGGGCGCATACACCAGCGTTCCGGGTGATCCCACGTACAAAGAAGCAGAATGTGAGAGGCGAATAAGGTGTCAGTATTGTCCTGTCTATAGTTAACAGAGGAATGGATGACACTTTCAGAAACAGTTAAACCAAGGTGCCAAAGTGGTATTATCACTGGACTAGCAACCCAGAGATAATTTTAATGTTCTGGGGAGCCAGGTTCAAGAGTGGAATTTGAGATTTTAAAAAAACACTGTGAATGATGATCATTTGGAGAAAAAAAAAATCTGGTCCACTAATCTCCTTTCAGCATGAGGAGAAACAAACCTGGGCTCATGGCATTGATCGAAGCTCCCATGAAGTCTCATGACATCAGGTAAGATGGGCAAGCATATTACCTGTTGAGGAGAAAGTGAGGTCTGCAGATGCTGGAGATCAGAGCTGAAAATGTGTTGCTGGAACAGCGCAGCAGGTCAGGCAGCATCCAGGGAACAGGAGAATCGACGTTTTGGGCATAAGCCCTTCTTCAGGAAACCTGAAGAAGGGCTAATGCCCTAAACGTCGATTCTCCTGTTCCCTGGATATTACCTGTTGATCATACCAGGACACACTTTGTCCACTACCTAAGCTGATAAATCATATTCTTCCATGTCAAATGCTTGGATGGAGTACTGAGGATGCCAAGAGAACAAGACATACTTCAGGTGAGAGTTAAATTGATGATCTTCTTGACCATGATAAAAGCACGTTTGGTCCACTGACATCCTTCAGGGAAGGAAAACTGACATTCTTATCCTGTCTGACCTAAATGTGACACCACGTTCCCACCATGTGCATGACTCTTAACTGCCCTCTGAATCCATCAAAAAGTGTCAACACAATTAAACTGTGTGGATGGCCTGTATTGTGTAAGCTACTGGAATCTATGACGGCAAACACAGTCCTGTCTTAGGGCAGCACTGTGGCTCCGTGGTTGGCACTGCTGCCTCACAGCGCCAGGGTCCTGGGTTTGATTCCACACTTGGGCCACTCCTGTGTGGAGTTTGCACATTCTCCCCGTGTCTGCATGGGTTTCCTCTGGGTGCTCTAGGTTCCTCCCACAGTCCAAAGATGTGCAGGTCAGGTGAATTGGCCATGCTAAATTGCCCGTAGTGTTAGGGGCGGGGGTAAATGTGGGGGAATGGGTCTGGGTGGGTTGCGCTTCGGCGGGTTGGTGCGGACTTGTTGGGCCAAAGGGCCTGTTTCCACACTAAGTAATCTAATCTAAAGTAATCTAATCTAAAACTGTAATGGGCCCAGCACCGTCCCCTAAGTTACTCCACTCGTCACAGGCCTCCAGTCCAACAAGCATCCTTCCACTTTTACCCTCTGTTTCCTATCATCAAGAGAATTATGTATGCAATTTGCCTAGATTCCTTGTGATCTAACCTTACAGAACAGCCTACCATGTGGAACCTTATCAAAGGCCATACTGAAGTCCCTATAAACTATGTCTGTTGCCCTACCATCGTCAACCTTCCTGGTCACTTCATCAAAGAACTCTAACAAGTTTGTGAGTCTTGATCTCCCTCTCACAAAGCTATGCTGACTATCCTAATCAAGCCCAGTCTTTCCAAATGCATGTATATGTTATTCCTCAGAATCTTCTCGAGTAACTTGCCTACCCCAGATGTTAGGCTTGCAGGTCTATAGTTCCCAGATTTTTCTTTGCAGCCTGCCTTGTATAAGGGCACAACATTCACTACCCTCCAGTCTTCCAGGACCTCACCCGTAGCTAACGATGATGCAAGAATATCATTCAGGGCCCCTGCAATTTCTTCTCTCATCTCTTGCAGTGTTTTTGGCAATATCTGGTCAGCACCTGGAGATTTATCTACCTTCACACATTCTAATACATCCAACACCACCTCTACTGTGATATGGACTGTCCCCAAGATATGGCCACTAACTTTCCTAAGTTCCCAAGACTTCATGTCTTTCTCCACAGTAAACACAGAGGAGAAATATATTGGGAACCTTGCCCGTCACCTGCAGTTCTACATATCCACTTTGGTCCTTGAGGGGCTCTCTTCTCTCTCTAGCTATTCTTTTACCTTTAATACACTTAAAGAACGTCTTTGGATTCACCCTAATGTTTTCAGTCAAGGCTATCTTGAGCCCCCTTTTCGCCCTCCTGGTTTCCTTCTTCAGTATACTCCTGTGTCCCCGATGTACCTCCAGCGATTCCCTTGATCCCGGCTACCTGTACCTGAGTCATACCTTCTTATTTCTGGTCAATGCCTCAATATCTCTTGTCATCCAGGGTTTCCTATTCCTACCAACCTTCCCTATAACCTTCACGGGAAGATATAGACCTTGAACTTTGGCTATCTCACTTTTAAAGGCCTCCCATTTGCCAGAGGCCCCTTTGCCTGCAAACAAACTACTCCCATCAACCCCTGCAAGCTCCAGTCTAATTCCATCAAAATTGACCTTGCCCAAGTTTAGAACGTGAACCTGTGGACCAGTTTTGTCCGCACCTGTAACTATTTTAAAATTAATAGATCTCTGGTCAATGGTCTGAAAGTGCTCCCTCAGTCTTGACTTGTTGGGCTAATGGCCTGCTTCCACACTGCATAGATTCTATGATTCCATGAACTTGTAAGTTTCTGTCTGGTTAATGCCAATGCTGGGACCAGCTGTCTCAAAGACTAGCCAAACAACAGCCTGACACACACTGTCAGAATCATACCTCACACACAGTGCCCCAGATATCAAAACTGTCCTTGAGAATGTGCTGTCAGATAAGCAGGTGCAATGACACACTGGTGTAAAGATGGGTGGAAGGTCCAGATACCATGAAGTCTCTATCATCACAGAGCCATAGAATCCCTACAGCATGGAACCAGGCCAACTGGCCCAACGAGTCCACACCCACCCTCCGAAGAGTAGCCCAGCCAGACCCATTCCCCAACTGTTCGACATTACCCCTGACTACTGCACGTAATCTACACATTCCTGAACACTATGGACATTTAGCACGGCCAACTCGCCCTAACCTGCACATCTTTGGACTGTGGGAGGAAACCGGAGCACCCAGAGAAAACCCACGCAGACACAGGGAGAATGTGCAAACTCCACACAGACAGTCGCCCCGCGGCTGGAATCAAACCTGGTACCCTGGCACTGTGAGGCCGCAGTGCCAACCACTGAGCCCCCCCCTGTCCTCGTGCTAGTTTGAGGTCTCACATAGCCAAGGAACCTCTCGCTGTCTCTCTCAATTTGGAGAATGGCCAGCATATCCTCAAAGTGTGGGATGGCAACACCACTACTGGCCACATTGGTTGAGTCCTAAAGGACATTGCCGTTAGACAGGGTGTGCAGCAGGTAGTGAAGGAACTAATGAGAGAGGCAAACATATCTTACCTCATCTTCACCAATCTTTCTGTCACAGGTACATCTATCCATGACAGTATTGGTTGAGAGTGACCACTGCACAGTTCTTTGACACATTCCCTACTCTATCGTTACCATAAAGTCAGGGGACTAACCCCGATCTAATGAAGAGTTCAGGACATCATGCCAGGCTCAGCATTGAGCACACCTAAAGAAGAGGTTTTAACCTGGTAAAGGAATGCAAGTAGACCATTTGTGTACCAAACAGCAAAAGCAGCAAGTGATAGATAAATCTAAGCAATCCCACAGTTAGGAGATCACATCTCGTCATGAATGTTGGGGGACAATTAAATCACTCATTGGAGAAGGTGGCTGTGTAAATATTCCCATACTCAAGGATGAGGATGCCAGCACGTCTGTGCTGAAGCGCTCAGAGAACACTGTTTTGGATGACCCCAGCTTCACAGGGAGGTTGAATGTGGGAGGTCAGTCAGTCGTGCATTAAGATACTTGAGTCTCGCGGTAACCGAGGAATGGGTGAGAGTTCCAGCTGCAGATGTTTGCAAAACTAGAGTGGAGGTGGGTCACGTGACTGAGATGAAAACAGGCAGTTTTGGTGCTGATGGGTGTACGTTGTTGTCAGCTCATCTCAGTGTGAAATACTTGATTACAGTTGTGAACAGCCTGTTTCAGATTCGCACAGTCACCAGGCAGAGGGATGGAGTCGGTGGTTAGGAATTTTTCCCAGAGTTTAATTGGAGGAAATCCCTGCTCATCCTGCGCCGGATGTCACACAAATCAGGGCAGCGGGTAACTTGGAGGGGGTTTTGGGGGTGTTGGTGTTTCACATAGACCTTCTACCCAAGACATTCGGGCTGGTGAAGGCTGAAAGTTTGAGAGATTCTGTCAGACTCCTGGTTGAGTTGTGCACTTATTCAATCCCTCTGCTTCACCTCTTTCTCGTTGTTCCTATTTTCTCTGTGTCTTCACTCCCATAGAGGCCAGAATCCTGCGCAGGTCCAGGCCAGGTGACAGATTCCACTCTCTGATCGACAGGAGTGAACCACTTGGGTTTTATGACAGCCCAGCAGCCTTTGTTCACTTTTTGATCGTGTATCATGAATCCAACAGATTAGCAAATTCGTTTAACTCTCGCAACCAACTTGTGGGTTTTTTTTAATGGGCACCGTCTAACTCCCCTTGTTAAATCAATTTTACAGGGAGTTAGAAGGGCAGGATTTGCAGATGGGAAACTGACACCAACCACCGCCACCAGGATTTGATGTCGTTCCCTGAATCGTGACCCGAATATAGTCAGATTTGGAACATGGAAGGAGAGAGCGCCACTCACGGTGGTGACAAGCCATACCCATTTTCGCAGCGTTTCAGTGATTCGTCTGGACTGACCCAACACAAGCGTAGTCACACCAAGGAGAAACCATGGAAGTGTGGGGATTGTGGGAAGGGCTTCAGATCCCCATCTGAGCTGGAAACCCATCGGCGCATTCACAGTTCGGAGAGACCGTTCACCTGCCCTGACTGTGGGAAGGGTTTCACTCGGTTAACGTCAGTGCTGACACACAAGCTGGTTCACACCGACGAGAGACCTTTTAAGTGTCCAGAGTGCGGGAAGTGCTTCAAAAGTTCCGGACAACTGCTGAGCCATCAACGTGTTCACACTGATGAGAGACCGTTCCGATGTTCTCACTGTGGGACTGGTTTTAGGCGATCGTCTAACCTCAGTATACACCAGCGAATTCACACTGGGGAGAGGCCATTCATCTGCTCCGAATGTGGGAAGAGGTTCACTCGGTTGTCTCACCTACTGACACACAAGGGAGTTCACAAGTAACTGCTCACTGTTGGGATTTTGCTTCTAATTGTAACCAGCACTGAACTCATCTATTGGAATCTGAATCCACTGATGATATTAACTCCAGATCTCGTCGATTTGATTTTCTTTTTTTGCTTAGTATTAGCAATGAGCTTTGTGTTCAAGACGCAGTGTGTTTGTTCTTCGTAATATCTCGAATACGAGTTTGTTCCTTTTGCACACCTCTCCTTTTCCCCTGTCTCTTCCATCCTCAACAATTGCAAGGGGTTTATGGAGCTTCATTGAAACAACCTGTCCAGCTGCCTCTGCTGTTTCCCTGTCTTCCCTTGAGCTGAGCTGTCCCTAAATCTGCCCTTGTTGGTACCCGCTACTTGCATCTTTCTCTGGTTTCCCTCCTACATGCTGTCATACACTGTGTGTGATTGGCGATCTTTATTGGTTGTCAGTCTTTGAAGGGAGCCCACCATTCAAACATTGTTTTTCCCACCGACCTCTCACTCTCGTCAATCCTGCCCAACTCTGTCCTTGCCCCTGTTGAAGACAGCTCTCCTCAATTGAAAATCACCAGAGCACCAAGTTATAGTCCAACAGGTTTAATTGGAAGCACTAGCTTTCGGAGCGCTGCTCCTTCATCCGAAAGCAAGTGCTTCCAATTAAACCTGTTGGACTATAACCTGATGTTGTGTGATTTTTAACTTTGTACACCCCAGTCCAACACCGGCATCTCCAAACCATGACTCCTCAATTGAAATTTCTAACTCTGGATTGATGCTAGTGATTCTGCTGCATCATCCTGCACCCATACGATCCACTGTCTCTTAAATGCTCTGCACTGACACCTTATCCACTTGGCCCATGATGTAGAGAAAAATTACTCCAGAATCAGATTTAGCAGCAAGTCAAAGCAGAGTTTACTAAACAAAAGCTTTTGAGAGCAGCGAGGTCACCCGAAGCGCAGGGTTTCGACCAAACAGTCTCCCCAGTTGAAGAGATCCACAGGCCTTTGTACCCTTAACCACAGCAAAAAGCACAGTTTCAATCACGTAAACTGTTCTTCAGACAGAACATCCCATGCGTATCATCCCCGCACAGGTTTCCGCCTGCTGAGACTGCAGCCACTGGCGATTTTGGGTTTGTGGTTTTGCTCGGTAATAGTCATACTTCCTGTTTATCCAGCTTGCTCCTGCAGCAGTCAGCACTTTAGCAAGATTGAGCACAAATTGCACAAAAGTGTGTCAACCGTCCCAGCATGCTTTACAAATGTAGTCAGCAATCCCAGAATGCTCTACTTCAGTCCCCCCCCCCACCTTATGATCAGAGGCCATGGTCAACCAGGGATTGCAGGTGTGACAGTGCATTTTTATTTGTTCAATGGATGCAGACTTATATAGGAAGTTCCCCTGCATGCAATCCAGGATAACGTGTTCCTCGCTGTCCCATACACTACCAATATTCAATCTATATTGGATAACTCTCATTATAACTACACTTTTTCATTTGCATCTTTATGTAATTTCCCTGCAGTTATGTTCCCCTGAATTCTTTTCTTTTTATAAACTTGCTCAGCAACGTTATTGTATCTGTTTTGTTCCTTGGGTCGAGCCAGATCAATTTTGTTCTTGAACCTTTGAGATATCCTTGTTTCCCAGATAGTTGATGCTCTCCTCAACGAATAGTGCTACCCTCTTCCTTTTCTATCTTTTCTAAAAAATACTTGTGCCCAGAAATAATTAACACTCAGTCTCTCCTTTCCTTGAGACAGCTGTCTGTTAGTGCAGCAATAGAACCAATGACTCTCTTTTTTTCAATCCTTCAAAAATATGTGCAAGTAAAACTTAATTGATTTGTCAATTCTCTGGCTTTTATCTCATTGCATTGCTATAGTTTCTGATATACATACTTCTTTGTTCTTAGTACCTAAAATTTAACGAATTTAGTTAAATGTACAACTGAAAATTTTCAAATTACGGAGTAGCCCTTTTTTGGTCTTTAACTGAACCTTTAAAAATAACTATTATAAAATAACTTAAGTATTCTGGTGCAGAAAATTGCCATTCTCCTTTTTTTTCTAGTAATCTGGTACATTTAAATAAAATTAAATGTACTCATCCAATGCCCCTCATAGGTTCCCTACAGTGTGGAAACAGGCCCTTTGGCCCAATAATCCACACCGACCCTCTGAAGAGTAACCCACCCAGCCCCATTTCACTACCCTACATTTACCCCTGACTAATGCACCTAATCTACACATCCCTGAACACAATTTAGCAGTCAATTCATCCTAACCTGTGCATCTTTGGACTGGGAGGAAACCCACACAGACATAGTGGGGGGTTGGGGGGGGGAGGGGAGAGAATGTGCAAACTCCACACAGACAGTTGCCCGAGAGTGGAATCGAACCGGGGTCCTTATGCTGTGAGGCAGCAGTGCTGACCACTGAGCCACTAAGTGGCCTCTCACAGACCAAAATCTAGATCATTAATAAAATTTTTTTTTAAAAAGCCAAGGGATCCACTACTGAACCCTCTGAAAATCCATTTCAAACCTTCCTCCAACCTGAAAAATTTCCAATGACCCATTACTCTGTTTCCTATCCCTCAACCAACTTTATATCCACACCACGTTTCTCTCAAGTCTGCTGTGTGACACTGTATGAAATCTCTTCTGACAGAAAGAAAAACCTCCAGCAAGTTAATGACTTGCCCTTTGTAAATACATGCCACCTCTTCCTCACCTACTCACGTTTCTGCATGTGACTACTAATTCTAACCCTAATAGTTGTTTCTCGAAGGTTCCCCACGGCTAGTATTAAACTGACAACTCTAAAATTGCTGGGCTAGTTATTAAACCAAGGAGAAGCTGTTTGCAATTCTGCAGTCTTGGGTGACCAAGGAAGACTGAAAGGTTGGGCCCGTCTCACTGCAATTTCTTTCAGTGCTGTTCCCTTGGATGTGTCTTATCTGGATGCAATGCTTTGTCGAACCGAAATGTCTGCACTCTAGTCAATATCTCTTCCTCGTCAATTTTCAGTCGTTCTACTGAGTCAGTTTCGTTCTCTGTCACCATGACCTGGGAAATATCTTCACACTAACATTTCACACGAAGCGGGAGGTGCTTACTGGATCATTATGTCAAGCTCAAATGGTCATCAATGTAGATGTCGTGGAGAAAATGTAGAGAATCAGCAGGAGACGTGGAAAGTTCTTCAAGAAGTAGGTCTTTTATTTGCAAATAAAAAAAAACGGTGACACTCCAGAAAGCGAATTCTGGAATGCCGCAGAGCCTCAGGGTCCATGGCTCTTTATACCTTTTTGTTATCATGTTTTTGTTAGCATATCAGCATGCCCACCTGTGTTAGTCAGAATTACCTCACTCCAGATTTACAATAAACCAATGATGTTAGTTCCCATTATCTTGCTACTTCTGCGACTTTAGTTTTTCCTACATTCTACTTAATATTATTCTAATGTCGCAATTAGATATTTTAGAACATAGAACAATACAGCACAGAACAGGCCCTTCGGCCCACGATGTTGTGCCGAACTTCTAACCTAGATTAAGTACCCATCCATGTACCTATCCAAATGCCGCTTAAAGGTCGCCAATGATTCCGACTCTACCACACCCACGGGCAGCGCATTCCATGCCCCCACCACTCTCTGGGTAAAGAACCCACCCCTGACATCTCCCCTATACATTCCACCCTTCACCTTAAATTTATGTCCCCTTGTAACACTCTGTTGTACCCGGGGAAAAAGTTTCTGACTGATTTTACTACCAACTGTGCAACAATTGTCTTCCATCCCAGACCCTACTCCATATTATTTTAATGTCATAATTAGATATTTATTGTCATGACCTGTCCCAACCTGCCATGATGATATTAAGCAGGTGAGGCTGACTTTACGAGTTGCTATCTCATCCCGCTATAGTGACCTTTCAGCCCCAACCTTACTTTGCCAATTGGTGCACGAGTATTCTCCTATTCTTATCCCATCCTGCCACAGTGACCTTTTGACTAGTGTAGCATTCCACAGACCCCTTGTAACAGATCGCCAGTGGTCTTCATGCCTTAACCTTTCCCATGCTTTCATGCTCTTTATTTTCCATGCTGTGTCCTCCATAACCCTTTGAAGATTGCGCAAAACTGGGGGAAAGTTCAGAACAGCAGAGTTTCATAGAACATAGAAAAGTACAGCTCAGAACAGGCCCTTTGGCCCATGACGTTGTGCAGAGGTTTCACCCAGAGTTCGGCTGCAGGGTCACAGCGGCCATCTTTATTTGGGGACAATATTTGAGAGAAGCTTGGAGACAACTTGTCAATCACGTTACATTCGCCTTTCACAAACAATGTCTTGTTGATGAGGCAAATGCTGCTCTGTGGATCGCATTACATTGTGGGATGTCATCCCACGTGTCCGAAGATCTGTGGTTCTACCTAGAACAGAAACTCATGGCCATGAGTTGACATCATCCTCAAACTGAAGGACTGTTGACCACGGTGAGGCACAATGTGATATGGAGAACAATGAGGGAATGTTGTGAATTTCAATCCTGAGCCAACAGTGTAAACATAGAGTCATAGAGATGTACAGCATGGAAACAAATCCTTTGGTTCAACTCATCCAGGCTGACCAGATATATTAAGTTAACCTACTCCTTGGTCCATATCCCTCTAAACCCTTCCTATTCATGTACCCATCCAGATAGTTTTTAATTATTGTAATTATACCAGCCTCCACCACCTCCTCTGGCATCCCAAACACACTCTGCATGAAAATGTCGCTCCTTAGGTCCCTTTTAAATCTTTCCCCTCTCACCCTAAACCTATGCCTGCTCGTTCTGGACTCCCCTCGCCCCAGGGAAAAGACCTTGTCTATTTACCCTATCCATGCCCCTTATGATTTAATAAGCCTCCTTAAGGTCACCCCTCAGCCTCCGGTGCTCCAGGGCAAACAGCCCCAGCCTATTCAGCCTCTCCCTGTAGCTCAAACTCTCCATCCCTGGCAACATCCTTGTAAATCTTTTCTGAACATTTCCAATGTTCACAACATTCTTTCCGCTAGGAGGGAGACCAGAATTGCATGCAACATTTCAACAAGTGGTGTGACCAATTCTTTAACAGAATGTTAGAAAAGAATAGGGAGTGGGTATGGGTTTGGGTCTAGTTCTGGGTGTGGATGTTCTTCGGAGGGTCATTGTGGACCCGCTCAGCCGAATGGCCTGCTTCCACACTGCGGCCATTCTATAAAAGAACACACTGAAGGAAAACACAAACCAAACATTGTTAGGAACGTAGAACAAAGAAATTATATTGATCAAAGGTGAAACAAATCAGAGCTCTACTTGTTGGAATTGAGAAGAATGAGATGTGCTGTCATTGAAACATAGTGGATTCTTGCAGAGCTCAAAAGGTTAACGTGGTGAGAGGATGTTTCCCCTCATGGGAGAGTCTAGGACCAGAGAGTATCGTCTCCAAATAAAGTGGTGCCAATGCAAGACTGAGACGAGGAGGAATTTATTCTCAACAGGTTGAGTGTCTTTGGAACTTGTTGCCGCAGAGAGCTGTAGGGGCAGAGTCCTTGAGGCCGGGATGGAGAGAGTTTTGATCAGGAGGGAAATTGAATATTATCAGGGAAAGTGGGTTGTTGATCCTATTGAATGGGGGAGCAGGTTCAACAGACCAAACATCTTACTGTTGCTCTCCTTTCTATGGTCTTACGGGAAGCAGTGAGGTTATTTCAGAGGTGAATGTTTTTGTCCATGCATTTAAATTGTGTGTTTTTCATACTATGCCCCATTCATTTTGACATGTCTCATGGCTCCTTCTTAATCCATGCCCAGTATTTGGTTTCATTTCTGCCCTTGCTGATCACCTCTCTGCCATTGTTTGACTTCCTCTTTCTCAAATAATCGGTACATTTTAGCTCGTGTTTAGTACTTTGCTTCTGTTGCTGCCAAGTGTGTCTAAATGAGGTTTCCACCACTGTCCATGTCCTGACAATGTGCTGCTGACTTCCTGATGAAGGGCTCATGCCCGAAACGTCCTGCTCTTCAGATGCTGTGCTTTTCCAGCACTGCGCTCTTGACTCTGATCTTCAGCATCTGCAGTCCTCACTTTCTCCCTGCTGATGTACCAGCTGTATCTTCCCACAACACCTTTCACAGTCAGGTATTCTTTATCCTGTGCTCAGGTCCATTTCTCTTCCCCTTCTCAATTTATATTGAACGTCACATTCTGCACCATATTAGCGTGTTCAAAGTTATTTTCCAGTAGTGTTACAGAAGAACTTTTAGCCAGTTGCATAGGAGATATTCAGCGAGATGAACACTGGTTATTCAGAGAATTTAGGATGCATTATAAAGGAGATAATACCTGGAGAGGTTCAAGGAGGAAATGGGGAGACAATGACCTGGCGGTATTATTGGTGGACTGTTAATCCAGAGACCAGGGTCATGTTCTGGAGACCAGGGTCCAAATCCTGCAATGGCAGGTGGGGGAATTTGCATTCAATAAAAATCTGGAAATAGTAGGATAATGATTACCTTGAATCCATTGTTTTTTTTTTGGAAAAATCCATCTGGTTCACTAATATCCTTTAGAGAAGGAAATCTTGCCACCCTTATCTGGTCTAGACTACGTATGACTCTGGAACTGAAGCCACGTTGTTGACTGTTAACTGCCCTTGGGTAATAAATGATGCCGATATCCTGTGAATGACGGTGCTACTCCCAAAGGTGGAGAAAGTAAAATCAGGAATCCCGTACAATAACGGAATTAGAGAAAAGCAGACATCATGGTGATCTGCGGCTGGAATAGATCACAGAGGCAAGGAGGAATCAGATGCAGGGGTCTGAAACATAAATGAATTTTATAACTTTGGCACTGTATCACTGAGCAGAGGTAAACAAGTCTTGGTGCAAGATAGCACAAGGACAGCAGAGTTTTGGGTTACCTCAAGGTTGAATGTGCGAGGACGGCCAGGAGTATGTCAGGATCGTTCAGTCTAGAGGTAACAAGGGAATGCATGACAGTTTCATCAGCAGAAGAGCTGAGACTAGGATGGAATCGAGTGATATTACTGAGGGGGAAATAAGCGATTTTGGTCATGATGGGGATATGTGGTTAGCAACTAATAGAGTCATACAGTACAGAAACAGACTTTTGGTCCATGCCAACCAGATATCCTAAACTAATTTAGTTCCATTTGCCAGCTTTTGGTGCATATCCATCTTAAACCTTTCCTATTCGTGTCCGCACCCTTGGGGTGAAATATTTCTCCATTGTAGTGAACAGTCTGGTTCAGACTCAGAGTTACCAGAGACAGGAATGGAGTCAGTGGTGACTCTGTGGAACTTGTATCTTGAACTCTGTGGGACTGGAACAAAATGTCTTCCGTCTTTACAATATTTGACGGAAAGAAATTTCTGCTCATTCGGTACCGGATGCCAGACTGACCCAGACTATGGTCCTGTCCCTGACAAACATTAGTGTCCCAGTTGGGTTTTTACAACAACTCAGCAGCTTTCATGGGCACTCTCTCCAAGTCTCAGCTTCACTTGAGATTCATTTAAACTCAATTTCACAATCCAGCTTTGTGCAGGTTGTCGCTCGTTCCTTTTTTCTGTGTTTTAAATCAATTTCACAGGAATTTAGAATGAGAGGATTTGCAGTCAAAAAAACTCCAAACTCAACATCACTTGAGGATCTTACAGAGTCCGTCAGCATTTGGATGAATACCATTGGGTTTTGAAAGAAAAAACACTGTTCATGTGTCCTGTATGTGGACACGGGTTCCGACAATCATCTGGCTTCTCAGAACATGAAGACAGACAAAAGGTTTACTCACTCATCCCATTTGCTGACATACCAGCGAGTACGCACTGAAGATAAGCCATTCACCGGAGTCGATTGTGGGAAAGGATTAATTCAGCTGCTGAGCCAATAGCAAGGTCTGTCTGGGGAGAGGCTATTCACCCACTCTGAATGTGGGAAGGTATTGACTGTCTCATCCACTGTGAAGATGCATCAGTATGTTCACACTGATGTGACAGTGCTGCTCCTTTAACAAGGTTATGTTGTCATTAGTTTTTTTTTCAAAATGGGCTGTAAAAAGCAGAGGCTCTGATTTGTCTGGGCAAAAGGCCACTTTGATTATGGATAACAGATACTGCATAAGGCAACAATCAGGGAAAAGCGGCTTTTAGGTTTTTTTTTTAAAATGCTTGTACATCGAAAAGGGGAATGGCCAGTTCTCTCAATTCAGGAATTTATCCAGTTTGATTTTGGGTTTTAGTAAGCAATCTATCCAAAGCTGTTGGTTAGAGAGCTGCCGGTAACAGGGAAGCAGTTACAGTGAAAAGTGCTTTAGCCTGAACATTCCCTCCTGTAAGAACCTGTGTTTGATTGACTTTATTTTTTGTGCCAAGGGGTGTGTTTATGAGGATGTTTCAGAAAATTGGAACAGCTCCTTTAAGTTGCAGGAATATCGTGTTGGTTGGGTTTTCAAATTGTTGTTATTGTACATTTAGTTTCCGTTTGTTCGTGTTTCAGTTGATAGTCTGTAAATAAATTCTGTTTTGTTTAGAATTGAGTGGTCTCACCTGCTGCATCGCTCATGTAATATCCACTCTATATCTACTTAAAATAACTGGAAAAGTTATGATCTGGGCTACCTTCTTGAAATGTTTCAGGCCGTCTAGCCTGGCCCATAACACGGAGAATATGCCATTTAAGTGCTCTCACTGTGGACTGGGTTCAAGCACTCATCTAACCTCAAGAAACGTTGATACTAGTGATCAGCCATTTACCTGTTGTGTGTGTGGAAATGGATTCACTCAGTCATTCCATTTGCTGAGGTGCCAGAGAGTACACAAGTAACTACAGTGATTATGCGCAGTTCTTGATTTGTAGGGTTTATTATTCACAAGAAATAGATATTAGGTAATACATAGGTTTTCTCTACTTAAATTTAATAAGGCACTAGGACATGTTGCAGTAAAGCCAAGAACACAAACAAATGAGAGTTGAAATTGCACAGGCTGTGATCGTAATCTTTCAATCTCAATTACTTTTGGGGTGTGTTGGAGGATTGGAAAAATTGAAAACATTATGCAGTGGTTTGAAGAAAAAGTGCAAAGATAAAACTTGCATCTGCAGGCCAGCCAGGTTAATTTTGATGATTGAGAAACTTTTAGAAACAATATGTTTAACAATTGGAGAAACGTGTATAGTTGAGTTCTCCAGGGTAAGTGTTTTGCAGTTGCTTTTCTGCATATCTACTGCCAAACTTCATTTGAAAAGAACTTTGATATTTAGCAATTGTGTAAAACGCCATGTCTGCTATAATCGCAGGACTGGACTTAATGGTAAGTTTGCAGAGGATGGGGTTTAGTTTGGATAAATTTGAGGTGTTGCATTTTGGTAAGGCAAACCAGAGTAGAACTCATACAGTAGATGGTAGGGCTTTGTTGCCAAACAAAGAGACCTAGACGTGCAGCTGCATAGCTCCAGGGAGACAGGGCGGTGAAGATGTTGGTTGAGAGAGTGCAGAAAAGATTGACAAAGATATTGTTAGGATTGAAACATAGAAACATATCAAACAGGGACAGGCTATTCAGCCCTTTGAGCCAGCACCACCATTCAATATGATCATGACTGACCATGCAATCTCAGTATCCCATTCCACCTCCATACCCCTTGATTCCTTTCGCCGCAAGGACCATGTCCAGCTCCTTCTTAAATATATCTAATGAACTGGCCCAACAGCTTTCTGTGGGAGTGAATTCCACAGGTTCACGAGTCTCTGAGTGAAGAAATTCTTCCTCATCTCATTCTTGAAAGCTTACCCCTTATTCTTCGACTCCAACCCCTCATTCTGTACTTCCCAAACATTGGGAAAATTCTTCCCATATCTAGCCTGCCCAGTCCCATCAGGATTGTACAGGTTTCTGTGAGATCCCCCCTCATTCTTCTAAATTCCAGTGAATACAAGCTCAGTTGATCCAGTCTTGCCTCATATGTAAGAACTGCCATCCCGGCAATCAGTCTGGCTCAGTAGTTAATGCTGCTGCCTCACAGCGCCAGAGGGTTCAATTCCAGCCTCGGGCGACTGTCTATGTGGAGCTTTCACAATCTTCCCATGTATGTGTGGGTTTCCTCCAGGTGCTCTGGTTTCCTCCCACAATCCAAAGATGTGCAGGTTAGGCCATGTTAAGTTGCCCATAGTGTTCAGGAATGTGTAGGTTAGGTGTATTAGTCCAGGGTAAATGGGGAGGGGAATGGGTTTGGAGGGTCGGTGTGGACTGGTTGAGCCAAATGGCCTGTTTCCACACTGCAGGGATTCTGTGATGATTAGCTGGAGTCCCTCAATAGTAAAACATGTCCTTCCTCAGACTAGAAGACTAAAACTAGAAGACAATACTCAAGGTGTGGCCTCAACAAGGCTCTATATAACTGCAGCAAGACATCCTTACTCTGATAATCAGATCCCCTTGTTATGAAACAGAGTATGCCATTAGCTTTTGATTGCCTGCATCAAAACATGCCAACATTCAGCAACTGTTCCACTATGACACCCAGGTCTTGTTGCAACTCACTATTTCCTAAACTGCCACCATTCAGATAATAATTTGCCTTTTGTGACCAAAGTGGATAACTTCACATTTATCCACATTATATTGTATTTGTCAAGTATTTGCCCACTCAGCCAGTCTATCCAAGGTATTCCTGATGAAGGGCTTTTGCCCAAAATGTCGATTTTACCGCTCCTTGGATGCTGCCTGAGCTGCTGTGCTTTTCCAGCACCTCTCTAATCTAAACTCTGGTTTCCAGCATCTGCAGTCATTGTTTTTACCCAGTCTATCCAAGTCACCCTGCGGACTCTTACCATCCTCCTCACAGCACACACTGCTACCCAGCTTAGTGTCATCTGCAAATTTGGAGGTATAGCATTCAAATCCTTTGTCCAAATCATTAATGTATTTTGTGAACAGCTGAGGTCCCAGCACTGAACCCTGTGGCACCCCACTCGTCACTGCCTGCCTCTCTGAAAAGGACCCATTTATTCCAGTCTGCCAACCAGTTCTCCATCCATGTAAATACATTACCTCTGATACCATAAGCTTTAATATTTCTTACTAAGCTCTTATGTGCAACCTTGTCAAAAGGCTTTTGGAAGTCCAGATTCACACTTACTGATTCACCATTGTCTACTGTACTGATCACATCCTCAAAGAAAATTCAGAAGACTTGTCAAGCATAATTTTCCTTTAGTGGATCCATGCTGACTAGTTCCACTTCTGCTTTCAAAATGCTGTTATTGCATCCTTAATGGTTGGCTCCATCATTTTCCCCACTACAACTATCAGGCTAACCAGTGTATAATTACCCATGTTCTCGCCCTCCTTTTTTAAAAGAGTGGGGTTACATTAGCTACCCTCCAGTCCTTTGGAACATGTCTAGAGTCTGCAGAATGTTGGAAAATGATTATCAATACATCCACTATTTCTAGGGCCACTTCCTTAAGTATTCTGGGATGCAGAGGGGAAGGTGGATAAAACAAGCAGACAAAGTTGTTGATAGTTGTCTGATAGTTGTTGTTTAATATTCTCTTTTTCTGGAGTTAAAGAATAAATTATTGATTTTTTTTCTTATAATAGTGGGATTTGGGTAGTTCTTTGTCACTCATACTTTGAGCTGAGGTGAGCTTTTCAGTGTGTCTGGTTTCAGTTAGCAGAAGGGTTGACCCTGTATCTTAACACCCGTCTAGGATGGCTTTCTCTCTTATCAGTTCCCCAAATTTTTGGTCAAGGAAACCAACCCTCCACATATTCCAGGAAATCCTCCTGCATCACATAACTACCAGTTTGTTTAGTCCAATCAATACTGCTGCTTCCTCCATCCAGGCACACGCTATGTTGTGAATCTGTGGCAGATAATGAGTTATTATTAAATGCAATGCAAATTAGAAACATCATTCCAAGAATTGGCACATTAATGACGCACCAGACTGTCGCTGGTAGGTATTTGAACTGGTAGGTAATCCTTCGGCACATCATTCTCTGTTGAGAAAGATGCTGACTCTGTTGGAAATCAGCACGTGAAATGACACCCAAATATTGAGAAGGTTTGTTGTGTTAAAGGAACAAACAACACCTGCATCTTCCCTATGGTCACAGCTGTGTTGACCCCACGGATCTCTCTGATATTGCAACAGGGTCGACCCGTGTGATGGGAACTCCGTCTCCTTGAGCCAAATAGGTCCTGTTCCTATTCGGAATAACTGAGTGTCATACTAATATCCTGGAGGGGACAGCGGTCCAACTGTTTATGTATTTTTTTTATCTTGTGAGTCCAGTTTATCCAAGCCCACACTGACCTGCTGGTCTGACGATGGAACAGTTCCACCCTCCCCTCACAGTGAAGCTTGCCAATCACCAGCCACATCTCCTTGTACTCTGTTCATACCTAACAGATATCCAGACTGATAAATTGCTGATGTTTTCTTTGCATAGCTCTGTGTGTCCTCCGATATCCAACCCAGATTTTCGAAACAAACATAACAATGATATAAAAACAGGAATGGCCAGAGAAACTCAACAGAGTCTGTGGAGAGGGTTTGGAGTCAATGTTTTGGGTCTAGTGATACTTATCCTGAAGTGAGGGAGCTTCACTGGATACAAAACAATGACTCTGCTTTGTCTCCACAGATTCTGCCAGTCATTTCATGTTTCTACAAGCAATTTCTCAAAGAACAAAGAAAATTACAGCACAGGAACAGGCACTTTGGCCCTCCAAGCCTACGCTGATCCAGATCCTCTATCTAAACCTTGCACCTATTTTGTAAGGATCTGTATCCCTCTGCTCCCTGCCTATTCATAAATCTGTCTAGATACATCTTAGATGACACTATCGTACCCGCCTCTACTACCTCAGCAGGTAATGCATTCCAGGCACCCACAGCCCTGTGCTTAACGAACTTGCCATGCATATCTCCCCTAGGCTTTCCCCTCTCACCTTGAACTCATGACTCCTAGTAATTGGGTCCACCACTCTGGAGAGAAAGCTTCTTGCTATCCATCCTGTCAATACCTCTCATGATTTTGTAGACCTCAACTACGTCCCCCTTTAACCTTCATCTTTCTAATGAAAATCATCATAATCTACTCAACCTCTCCTCATAGCTAGCTCCCTCCATGCCAGGAAACATCCTGGTGAACCTCCTCTGCACCCTCTCCAAGACATCCAATATCCTTCTGGTAATGTGGCGACCAGAACCCGTACTTGGTATTCCAAGTGTGGCCCAATATTTGCTATTCACCAGCCGCATTTCGTACAATAACAGATGTCTAGACTGATAAATTGTTTAAGCCTTCAGTGCATAACTGTCTGTCCTCTGATATCGAACACAGGTTTTGTAAATTAATATGATACATGAGATACCTTAATAAACGATTGGAAGAAGTAACCGAAATTGAAAGTAGAAGCAAGGCAGAAGTTCATGGAGTTTCAAAAGACACTCAGCAAGTTACTACGAGAATCTTGAACGAATTACATTTTGTTTTAGATTAGAATCCCTAAAGTGGGGAAACAGGCCCTTTGGCCCAACAAGTCCACACCGACCCTCTGAAGAGTAACCCACCCAGACCAATCTCCCCACACTTTCCCCTGACTAATGCAACTAACACTATAAGCAATTTAGCACAGCCAGTTCACCTGACCTGCACATCTTTTGGACTCTGGGAGGATACTGGAGCACCCGGAGGAAACCCATGCAGACACGGGGAGAATGTGCAACCTCCACACAGTCAGTCACCTGAGCTGGGAATCGAACCCTGGTCCCTAGTGCTGTGAGGCAGCAGTGCTAACCAGTGAGCCGCATACAAAATAGTAGGGGGAAGAAACTGACAGCAAACAGGAAGTCTGAGCTCAAAGGAGGTTGTCAGATTTGCAGAAGATTGCAAGTGCTAATCTACAGGAACTGGGAGTAATGTTTTGACTGTTTGATATTGTGGCAAACAGTTTTGATTTGGTGATCCCAGAACAATTTCAAACATTCCGATTGACAACAAATTATGGAATACGGTTACAGATCAGGATGCAAAAGTCAAGGAATTTCTAATAAATGGATTGCATTTGGGTAAATGGGTGCCCGATGGATGATAAATTTTTAATTAATCTAAGTCCATGGTGGTGAAATCTGACAGGAGGTATAAAGAGGACAGAGACTCATTGCAAACTGAGAATCAACTCGGCAAAAATGAGGACTGCAGATGTTGGAAACCAGAGTCTAGATTATAGTGGTGCTGGAAAAAAACAGCAGATCAGGCAGCATCCGAGGAGCAGGAAAATTGACGTTTTGGGCAAAAGCCCTTCATTCATTCCTGATGAAGGGCTTTTGCCCGAAACATTGATTTTCCTCCTCCTCAGATGCTGCCTAACCTGTTGTGCTTTTCCAATACCACTATAATCTAGAAACTGAGAATCAATCTGAAACAGAACCACAAACAGGTTGAGGGATACACAAACATTTCTAGTGGCTGGGTGCAAAACTGGTGATCATGAAGAGCACTGTGTCACGAGTAAAGCTTTTTGGACATTTTGGGCCACCAAAGATGGTTTTGATACTCAGCTCGGCTGAGGTGGAGAAATGTAGTAATGGAAAGACTGTTTAGTATAGGTAAAACGATAGCTCTGCTCACTCAGTGCAACATGGACATGCCATGTCTAACTGTATGCACTTGTTGCCTCTGCTGTACATACTCCCTAATTCACTATACAACCGTTCGTATGAATTCTCGCGCATAACATTGTAGGAGAACAACAACCTCACCTGGGCACATGATTCTCACATCCTCTTTATGAGAACAGTCGCCTTGATGACCCAAGTGTGCTGAAGGACATTCCCAGAGAAATGATTCATTTCCAGAACACTACACATCTTTCAACCAAACCGGGCTTGATCCTGGTCCATAAGAGGAACGAAGTGTCAGTTCCAGTGCATTCCCACAACCCAGTTGTTTGCAAACCACTTCAGTGACTATCACATCATCGCAAACTGATCTCCATGTGCCTTCATAGTAAATCTCTGCCTGACCAACACAGCAGCTTCCACTCTCTGCCAGCCTTCACTGCAAGTGTTCCGCTAGACAATCATACAAATGATTATACTTTAAATGCCCACTCACTTCTTTGTTCAATCCAGCATAGTGTACAAAGGCTCAGGTAGAAAGGCTTTTCCACTTTCATGTGACATGCAGTAAAGCATGAATGGGAATGTCTGACAACATTGATAGTTCAGCCCTCAACACTATTATCTACTTGAGACTGATTACTAAACTTAGTGATCTTGGACTAAGCCCCACTCTCTGCAACTGGATCCTCAGTTCTCTGATGCACAGGCCACAGTCAGTGAAGATTGGGGACAATATTTCAACCTCACTAACAGTCAACACTGGAGACCCCCTTGGGGTACCTATTCAGCCCCCTACTATACTCGCTGTACACCCATGACTGCATCAACAAATACCAGACTAATGCCATTTACAAGTGCGCTGATGACAATACCATAGTCGGTCAAATCTCAGATGGTGATGAAACAGACAGGAAGTGGAAGACCTGGGGAAATGGTGCAATGAGAACAACCTAGCTCTCAATGCAGGTAAAACCAAGGAACTCATTATTGACTTTTGGTGGGATGTTACTCATGCCCCCCCAACACACACACACACACATTAACAGCATGGAGGTGGAACGAATGGAGAGTGTCAAGCTCCTGGGAGTGGTCATCCCCAACAAGCTTTCTTGGACTCTCCATGTGGACACCCTGGTTACAAAGGCCCAACAACGTCTCTTCTTCCTCAGGCAGCTGAGGAAATTTGGCATGGTGGTGATTACCATTGCCAACTTTTATATTTGTGCCATCAAGAGCGTTCTGTCTGGATGTATCACTACCTGGTATGGCAACTGTGCCATTCAAGATCAGAGACAGTTACAGACAGTGGGAAACTCGGTCCAACCTCCCATCTATAGAATCCATCTACCAGGCCCGCTGTCAAGGAAAGGCCACCAGCATTCTCAAAGATCCATCCCACCCCGGCAATGTTTTTCTACAACCTCTACCATTAGGGAGAAGGTACAGAAGCCTGAACACACGCACCAGCCAGTTTTGCAACAGTTTCTCCCCTACTGTTGTTAGAATACTGAATGGACTCTCAAACTCTTAATATTCACCTGTCCCTGTGTTTTTGTTTTTGCCGCTGTTTACCTATTATTTACTTATCTGTGCTACTTAACTTGGTAATTCTGCTGGTATTGCTCACAAGACAAAGCTTTTCACTGTGCATCTTCTTGGACTCTTCATGTGGACGCACTGGTTACAAAGGCCCAACAACGTCTCTTCTTCCTCAGGCAGCTGAGGAAATTTGGCATGGTGGCGATTACCATTGCCAACTTTTATATTTGTGCCATCAAGAGCATTCTGTCTGGATGTATCACTACCTGGTATGGCAACTGTACCATTCAAGATCGGAGACAGTTACAGACAGTGGGAAACTCGGTCCGGGCAATCACAAAGGCCAACCTCCCATCTATAGAATCCATCTACCGGGCCAGGTGTCAAGGAAAGGCCGCCAGCATTCTCAAAGATCCATCCCACCCTGGCAATGTTTTTCTACAACCTCTGCCATTGGAGAGAAGGTACAGCAGCCTGACCACACGCACCAGCCAGTTTTGCAACAGTTTCTCCCCTACTGTTGTTAGAATACTGAATGGACTCTCAAACTCCTAATATTCACCTGTACCTGTGTTTTTGTTTTTGCCGCTGTTTACCTATTATTTACTTATCTGTGCTACTTAACTTGGTAATTCTGCTGGTATTGCTCACAAGACAAAGCTTTTCACTGTGCATCGGTACATGTGACAATAAATTCAATTCAATTCAATTTAAGACTGAGTCAATTCTTTTAGCAAGAATGCACAGCAAAGAATTATTTCAATAAGTCTTCTGGCATCAACATCTCAATGCTCTCCTTTACTCATTGACTATCATTTTATTGGAGGGTGGCAAATATTATTCCCTTGTTCAAGAAAAGGAATAGGGATAACCTGAGAATTACAGACCAGTCAGTCTTACGTCTGTGGTGGGCAAATTATTAGAGAGGATACCGAGAGACAGGATTTATCATTATTTGGAAAATCATAGTTTAAATGGAGCATGGCTTTGTGAGGGGCAGTTCATGCCTGACAAGCCATTTTGAATTCTTCGGGGATGTGACAAAATACATTGATGAAGCTAGAGCAGTGGATGTGGCGCTCATGGATTTTAGCAAGGCATTTGATAGGGTTCTCCACAGTGGCTCATTGAGAAAGTAAGGCGACATGGGATGCAGAGAAATTTGGCTGCCTGGATACAGAATTGGCTGGTCCTTAGAAGACAGAGGGTGGTAGTATTCAGCCTGGAGCTCAGTGACCAATGGTGTTCTGTTGGGATTTATTCTGGAACCTCTGCACTTTGTGATTTTGTGGTTTTGATAAATAACTTGGAGAGGAAGTAGAAGTGGAAGTGCCAATGACATGAAGGATAATGGAGCTATAGATATTGTGGAGGGCTGTTGTTGGTTGCATTGGGATATTGATAGGATGCAGAGCTGGGCTGAGAAGTAGCAGATGGAGTTCAACCTGGAAAAGTGTGAACTGATTCATTTTTGGATGGCCAAATTTGAATGCAGCTTACAGGTTTAAAGGCAGGAGTCTTGGAAGTGTGGACCGTGGGATCCACGTCCATAGATCCCTCAAAGTTGCCACCCAAGTTGTTAAGAAGGCGTATGATGTGTTGGCTTTCATTAGCAGGGGAATTGAGTCTAAGAGCCATGAGGTTATGGTGCAGTTCTACAGAGCCTTGGCTAGACCACTTTTGGAATATTGCATTCAGTCCTGGTGACCTCATTATAGGAAGGGTGTGGAAGCTTTAGAGAGGGTGCAGAGGAGATTTACCAGGATGGTGCCTGAACTGGAGGGCATGCCTTATGAAGAAAGGCTGAAGGTGCTAGGGATTTACTCATTGGAACAAAACAGAATGAGAGGTGACTTGATAGAGGTGTACAAGATGATGAGAGACAGAGATAGATAGAATGGATAGCCAGAGACTTTTTCCCAAGGTGGAAATGGCTATCATGAGGGGGCATAATTTTAAGGTGATTGGAAGAAGGTTTAGGGGAGATCCAACGCCTCCTCTACTGTGATATGGACTGTCCCCAAGATATCACCACTAACTTCCCCAAACTCCCAAGTCATCATGTCTTTCTCCATGCAGGGAGGCCAGTTGTAATACGATCAGGTATGATTCGGAGGGATAGAGTCATTGAGATGTACAGGACAGAATGAAACCCTTCGGTCCAACTCGTCCATACTGATGATGGTGGAATTCAACTTTTCCAATATTAACTTTGGTATTTATGAGGTGAAAAGCTTTGAGGTCTCAGAATTCTTCAAATGCATTGAGGAGAGCTTAAAAATGAGTTTCACATTGAGGGCTGTACAAGAGAGGGCTCTCCTGAATTTAGTTTTACGTATATGGGTTCAGGAGTGGTTGAAATATCATTGGGAGACTATTTTGCAGACAGCAATAAAAACTCTGTGATTGTTGTGGTAAAGGACAAAGATATGCATGAGGTCAAAGTTCTAAACTGCAATGCGGCTGATTGTATTAAGATCAGGTATGATTGAGAGTCATAGAGTCAGAGAGATGTACAGCACAGAAACAAACCCTTTGGTCCAACTCATCCAGGCTGACAGGATATTGTGAAATAATCTAATCCCATTTCCCAGCACTTGGTCCATATCCCTTTAAACCCTTCCTACTCATAAACCCATCCAGATGCCTTTTAAATGTTGTACTTGTCCCATCATTTCCTCTGGCAGCTCATTCCATACCCGCACCAGCCTCTGTGTAAAAACGTTGCCCCGTAGGTCTTTTCTTTTTAATATTTCCCTTCTCACCCCTTAGGTCCCGTTTAAATCTTTCCACTCTCACCTTAAACCTGCACCCTCTATTTCTAGACTCCCACAACCCAGGGAAAACACCCTGTGGGCTTTTGCCCAAAACGTCGATTTTGCTGAAGCTCCTCGGATGCTGCCCGAACTGCTGTGCTCTTCCAGCACCATTGATCCAGAATATGGTTTCCAGCATCTGCAGTCATTGTTTTTACCCTGTCTATTTACCCTATCCATGCCCCTCATGATTTTATAAACCTCTATAAGGTCACTCCTCAGCCTCCAACACTCCAGGGAAAACAGCCCCGGCCTATTCATCCTCTCCCTTAGCTCAAACCCTCCAACCCTGGCAACATCCTTGTAAATCTTTTCTGAACCGTTTCAAGTTTCACAGCATCCTTCCGATAGGAAGGAGACCAGAATTGCAAGCAATATTTGAAAGTGGCCGAACCAGTATCCTATACAGCTGCAACATGAACTGCCAACTCTTGTACTCAATACTCTGACCAATAAAGCATACCAAACGCCTTCTTCACTATCCTATCTACCTGCGACTCCACTTTCAAGGAGCTATGAACCTGCACTCAAAGGAAGAGTCCCTACGACCTTACCATTAATTGTATAATTCCTGTCCTGATGTGTCTTTCCAAAACGCAGCACCTCACATTTATCTTTGGTCAGAGTGGGACATTCAAGGTAACGTGCTGCAGTAAAGATAAAGCGCGGAACACCTATATCTTGTGAATCCCGGATCTCGAGCAATATACAGGATTGGATGAAGGAAAGTAGGAAAGCTTTGTGGCTAACATAGGGGGCTCAAGACAGCAACAACCTTCCGTGAGTACAGAATGCATACGGGTGAAATTAAAAAGGAAATAGGCAGAGCAAAAAAGGGGTTACGAAAGGATAATGGCAGGGAAAACCATATAACATTTACAAGTATTTTAGTGGTGAAGGGATAACTAGGAAAAGAGGAGTGCCCATTAAGGACCACAGTGATAAGTTGTGAAGGAAGCCAGAAGATGTCGGTAGGTTCTAATTTAATATTTTGTGCCAGTTTTCACAATTGAGAGTGATGATATGGGTTTAAAGAAACAAGATGAAGGACGTTGACACATTTAAAGAAAACAAAAACTATAGCGAGAGAGGAGTTTCCCAGTGGTCTGGCCGGATTCAAAATTGATAAACCTGAAGGCTGGATGACAGGTATTTCAGGCTACTGAGTCTGATTAGGAAAGATAATAAGGGTGCTGGCAATAATGTTCAATTCCTCTCCGGCCCAGGAGAGGTGCCAGAGGACTAGAGAACAGCCAATATGCTACCGTTATGCAAGAAGGGAACACGGTATAAACCTGGAAACAGGGCGGAAGTGTGTACTGCAGATGCTGGAGAGAAGAGTCAAGATTAAAGTGGTGCTGGAAAAGCTCAGCAAGTCAGGCAGCATCCGAGGAGCAGGAAAATGGACGTTTCAGGCAAAAGCCCTTCACCAGGAAAGAGGCTGATGAAGGACTTTTGCCCGAAACATCGATTTTCCTGCTCCTTGGATGCTGCCTGACCTGCTGTGCTTTTCCAGCACCACTTTAATCTTGACATAAACCAGGAACCCCCCCCCCCCCTAATGGTGGGGAGATTACTGGAAGCAATGTTACAGGACAGAATTCGTGTGCACTTGGAATGGCAGGGATTAATCAAGAACGGTCAGCATGATTTGATTAACATGATATCACGTTTGTCAAAATTGCCTGGATTTTCTGAAGAGATCTCCAAGTGTCGAGATGCATTTTATTGAGTCCACCTGGATTGCAGCATGGTTTTGATAAGGTCCTGCATGGGAGACTAATCAAGAACGGTCAGCATGATTTGATTAACATGATATCACGTTTGACAAAATTGCCTGGATTTTTTGAAGAGATCTCCAAGTGTCGAGATGCATTTTATTGAGTCCACCTGGATTGCAGCATGGTTTTGATAAGGTCCTGCATGGGAGACTGATAGCTAAGGTAAGATTCGATGGGATAGAGAAACTTATCTTCCCGAATTCTCTGAAGCAGACGGGCCAACGAAATTCAAGGGTTGATTTTGTGACTGGAAGTATACGTCCAGAGGGCTTCTGCGCGGGTCAGTGCTGGGGAGCTGTTGGGGTTTAAAAATCATTTAAAACAAAGTAATCAGGAGAGGAGACCTTGAGAGATTAACTAGCTTTATTCATGGCCATGGGGAATACCTCTTCATTCAGAACAAAGTCCGACATATTCCAATGAAACACAGAATGTTACAAGTTATACAGTAAACACAACCCCACTGCCCATTAAATACACAACCTAGGGGCTGTCATAAGGTTCACATACATTGTCCAGACGTACATTTCTTAAAGTCTACAAAACTGAATGTTATCTTATCCTTCAGGTTCAGCTAGGCAAGAACAACCGATAAGGGACATAGTGAAACAATACGTCATTCTATGAAGCAGCACAGTCTAATGGACTGAGGAGCAGAGAGAGCCTGCTGCTGCAAGGTCAGGCTATCAAAACTGAATTCCTCAGCCAGGGCTCAGACAACACTATACTAGTAGGCTACACTGTGATGGAAAAGTTGCATTGTCACAAAATGGCTTCCACAGAGTATTATGCCAGTTTTGGTCAAATTCTCCCACAGGCCCTTTCCTTTTGTTCTGGATATAAATGATTTAGACTTGAATGTAGGAGGATAGATCTGTAAGTTCACAGATGGTATGAAAAGTGATCAGATGGCAAGAGGTGAGGCAGATACACTTTGATAACAAAGATATGGACAGCATGGTCATATGGGCTGATCGGTGACAATTGGATAAATGTGAGGTGATTCACATAGGCAGGAAACAAGACCAGAGAATACATTTTGAGCAGTGAGACTCTGAAAAGCAGTAAGGATCGGGCGACCTTGACGTCCACATCTCATAAGATATCCAGAGCGCGTTTTCAAGGTTCTGCCAAGTCAGACAAGAATTTCCATTGCTTCGTGTTTAATTTAGGAGACAACACAATCTCAATCCCGTGGACCAGCTCATTATGATAACATTCTTTAAAGAAAAACGCAAAGTGTTGCAGAAACTCAGAAGATGTAGCCGCTTCTGTGGATAGATAAACAAAATGGAAGTATCATTCCTTCTCTAAAGAATTTCTGCAGATGAACCACTTAGGTCGAAGTGGTTAATTTCTTTTCCTCTCTCCAGAAGTACTCCCACTCTTATTCTGTTTCACCAGCACTTTCTAGTTTGATTTTACTTCTCCAGTATCTACAGTACATTGATTTTATTATGATAGTTGTTCTGTTATTTAATTGTGTTGATGGGAGCCATGTCATCTTAGAATATAACTCCATGTATTTGAACAGATCTAAGCTGACTCCAACCACTTTGACATGAACGTATTAGATCTTAATCATTCTCGAATTGCACTAGTCCATGTGGAAAATATCTTTTAGATTAGATTACTTACAGTGTGGAAACAGGCCCTTCGGCCCAACAAGTCCACACCGACCCGCCGAAGCGCAACCCACCCATACCCCTACATTTACCCCTTTAACCTAACACTATGGGCAATTTAGCATGGCCAATTCACCTGACCCGCACATCTTTGGACTGTGGGAGGAAACCGGAGCACCCGGAGGAAACCCACGCAGACACGGGGAGAATGTGCAAACTCCACACAGTCAGTCGCCTGAGTCGGGAATTGAACCCAGGTCTCTGGCGCTGTGAGGCAGCAGTGCTAACCACTGTGCCACCGTGCCGCCCACATCTTGTCGATCTGAGTTGTAATTGGAGGTGTAATGGACAGCAAAGTAGATTACCTCAGAGTACAACATGACCTTGATCAGAGAGGCCAATGGGCCAAGGAGTGGCAGATCGAGTCCAGTTTAAATGAATGTGAGGTGCAGCAATTTTGGAAAGGCAAATCAGGGCAGGACTCATAAAGATAATCGTAAGGTCCTGGGGAGTGTTGCTGAACAAAGTGTCCTTGGAGTGCAGGTTCATAGATCCTTCAAAGTGGAATCATAGGTACATGGATAGTGAAGAAGAAGTTTTGTATGCTTTCCTTTATTGGTCAGTGCATTGAGTTGGGAGGTCATGTTGTGCTGTACGGGACATTGGTTAGGTTTTGGAATACAGCATGGAATTCTGGTCTCTCTGCGATAGGAAGGATGTTGTGAAACTTGAAAGGTTTCAGAGAAGATTTACAAGGATGTTTCCAGGGTTGAAGGGTTTGAGTTATAGGGATGGGCTGGAGAGGCTGGGACTGTTTTCCATGGAGCGTTGGAGGGTGAGGGGTGACCGTATAGAGGTTTATGATATCATGAGAGGCATTGATAGGGTGAATAGTGAATGTCTGCTCCCCAGTATGGGTGAGTCCAGAACTAGAGGGCATAGGTTTAGGGTGAGAGGGGAAAGATATAAAAGGGACCTAAGGGGCAACTTTTCCACCCAGAGGGTGGTACGTGTATGAAATGAGCTGCGAGAGGAGGTGGTGGTGGCTGGTACAATTACAACATTTAAACGGCATCTGGATGGCTATATGAGTAGGAAGGGTTTAAAGGGATATGGACCAGATGCTGGCAAATGGGACTAGATTAATTTAGGATATCTGGTCAGCATGGACGAGTTTGACCAAGGTATTTGTTTCCATATTGTGCAGCTCTATCACTGTATGAGATGTCTGTGATAAATTTGAAGATTCATTTTTGAATGGTTCTCTCCACACTGACTGACCGGAGTACACATTGATCTTAAGATTGTTGAACTGGATTTTAACAATCCAGTTCACACTGATCTTAACAGTGTTAAAGTATTCCTCACGATGAATATCGTGATTGGACCTTGGATCTCATTCTAAATATAATCATATTAAAATGAATTTGAGTAAGCAGAAAGTGGCAACATACAGTACAGGAGAGGCCATTTGGCCTTTCATCTGCACTGCCAAAAATGTATTGCTAACTACCTCATCCCATTATCTCACACTAGAACCATAGCATTGAAACTTACGATATCTGAAGTGCACATCCAAGTGCTTTTAAAAAGTGATGTTTCCAATCTCATCTACTCTCCGGGGCCGTGCATGCCAGACTGCTGCCACTGTCCACTCCCAGAGTGGGGAGAAAATGTCTTTCCTCATATCCACTCTAAACCTCTTGACTTTCACTTTGAAAAATTACACGATTGTCATTGACCTTTGAGTAAGGGGAGGAACTGTTTTCTACTCATGGAATATCTCCTGAACACCAGTACCAATCAAGCCCACCGCCCCATGGTCGAACATTTCAACTCCCCCTCCCACTCTGCCGAGGACATGGAAGTCCTGGGCCTCCTTCACCGCCGCTCCCTCACCACCCGACACCCGGATGAAGAATGCCTCATCTTCCACCTTGGAACACTTCAACCCCAGGGCATCAATGTGGACTTCACCGGTTCCCTCATTTGCCCTCCCCCACCATGCCAGCTCATCACCATCCTCATGACCTGTCCTACTTGCCAATCTCCCTTCCCACCTATCCATTCCACCCTCCTCTTCAACCTATCACCTTCATCTCCACCCCATCCACCTATTGTACACTTAGCTACCTTCTCCCCAGCCTCACCCCCTCTCATTTATCTCTCCATCCCAGAAGCTCCCTGCCTCTATTTCTGATGAATGGCTTTTGCCCAAAATGTCGATTTTCCTGCTCCTCGGATGCTGCCTAACCTGCTGTGCTTTTCCAGCACCACTCTAACTTGACTACTTTCTATTTACCCTGTCCATGTCTCTCATAATATTCTGCACTTCAGTCAGGTTCCACATCAACTTTTCTGCTCCAAAGAAAATAACACAAGCTTATCCAGCTTCTCTTCATAGCTGTGACACACCCTCCCCTGCATTCTGGGGTACATCATCTGCACAGCCTACAATGCAATTGCACCCTTCCTTTAGTGCTGTGAGCAGAACTGCAGAGTGTACTCCAGCTGTGACATAAGCAAAGTTCAGTACATCACCAACATAACCTCCCTGCTCTTATAATCAGTACCCTAATTGATAAAGGCAAACATTACCATCTTCTCTACCTTATTAGCCTATCCTGCTGCCTTCAGGGGTCTGTGAACAAACATTCCAAGATGCCTCAGTCCCACTGAGCTTTCTGGATATTGAGGTTGATTGGTCTGCAATTACATGGGTCCTTGTTGTAATCAATGTGGTCATCACTGAGAGCAGCCATAAGGATGAAAACCTGTACAAACATATGTCATTAGTTAAAAGAGAAACGTGTGCATTGGATTTATACATACTGACTACTGTAATATTGACCCTGAACATGACTGTGTTGTCACTCACCTGTTCATGGTGAATTGGCACTCTCCACATAAGCCACTGATTCTAGGGTAAAGGGAGTATGTCAAATAGACCTGAGCCATTACGCATGCAATGTCATCATCGTGGACTGGACCTGACTGCATGGTTGCAGACATAAATGCATCAAAATGGGTGTAAAGTCTGGGTGAGATGAGGAAACACGTTGATTCTAAACAGCAATTTTGTGAACAGAGAAATGATCTGAAGTGAGAAAATAATTAAGTATCCCCAAGAAGGTTGTTATTTGTCAGTGTGATCAACATTAAAAACCATCGCTTTGATTGGATGTGTGCTGCACAATATTACTAACATAATTCAGTCATCTCCAGATATTTCAAGAGAGGCCCATGACACGAGAAACATTCCACTCATTCAAAACGTAAACACCTGCCGAGCAGCAGCTGTACTGGCCTGTTTGTTGCAATCACTTTAATTGTTGCAAAATACCTCCCAGGAGTCTCTCATGAGCTATAATAGGGACTGTTCTACAGTGAATAGCAGAACATGCACAAAGCCATTGATGAAAATGCACCAAATGCCATCAGGTCTGCTTTTTGCCATTTACTATCCCATAATTGCAGCGATTGGAGTCCCAGGTAAAATGCTATGGATATTAGCTGCACCGATTATTCCTCTTTGCTTGGAACTTTGCTGATTTCCTTTCTTCCATTAAATGGGATATAATGTCCTATTCACCAGCTAAATTTTCTTTTTTCTCCCTCTCTTATGGTATCATTTTTGTTCTTTCATGGCAACAATTTTTTTTCAACCTTTATGATTTCTTCAATGTTTTAACCTAATTTTCATAGCACTATATGTCTAATTCATTCCACTAAACATGCTAATTTCAGACCTTTGCCAGAGTAACTTACGTCTAATTGGTCGTCTTTAAGTTATCCGTTCTGACTATCATTTTATCATATTGATAATGTACTATTCTCACATTTACAATGTAAATAGATTGTGTTATTGGCATGGTAACAGCACTTGTTTTCACAGAGACATTGCAATTTCATGGCATGATAGACTATTCTATTGTGCTTGAGTTAACAAAAATGTTAAGAGTACTGGTGTGGCAGTGATGAATCTCTTGTGGCTGAGTTTTGATGCCGTTACTGTAGTCTAATTGTGGTTCTACTGTCAAATTTGTAATGTCTTTATGGGTCAATTTTCACACATGACAGTTTAAGTCTAGTTCTATTGTGATCTTACTGGTAAATGGAGCTGTGTTATTTGATTGGGAGTGTTTTGTATGGGGGTGCATTATCACATTGCAATTGCTAGAACTGACAGTGACAGAGTGATTCCCAGACATTATCACACTGTATGAAGAGTAGTGAACCATTGAATGATTGTCAATTGAATTAACTGAGCAAATTTAGTGAACCAATGCCATTTGCACCTAGATATTTGCAGTTGCACTTACTGCATTATAGTTGCTAACTTCATGGATAATAAGTATATGCCTAGATTTCACAAGCACATTGTTTCAGTTCTCAGACTGTAAAACTCGTAACATTTGCCATGCTGAATTGCCCATAGTGTTAGGTGAAGGGGTAAATGTAGGGGAATGGGTCTGGGTGGGTTGCGCTTCGGTGGGTCGATGTGGACTTGTTGGGCTGAAGGGCCTGTTTCTACACTGTAAATAATCTAAAAAAAAATCTCTATTTCAAAATTAGCCATTGCTGATGATTCCAAATTGACAATTGAATAATCACTGGTTTCATGTTAATCTATTTGTTAGCATGAATAAATTTTCTTTTAGCTAATGTGAAATGAAAAGGAGACATAAATTGATAATTTTCTGGTTCAGAAGACATAACAAATAGAATGCAACAATCGTCAATGTGGGGGCCTTAACTATTTGTGATTTGTTCCAGTGAATTGGAGGAATTCTGATTGCACTGGAGGGGTGCAAAAGAGTTTCATCATAATGCTGCTTGGATGGAGCATTTCAGCTTTTACGAGGCGCTGGATGCGCCCGGATTGTTTTCTTTGGAGTAGGGAAGGTCAATGAGGGACCTGATAGTACAGATAAGATTCTAAGACTGCTGCGTGTTTCCCTCCTCAAGAGGCCATAAAAAAAACCCATAATTCTAAACTGAGAAGAGTAAGATTCAGAGTGAATTGAAGAATAAATATTTGTGCCCAGATGGCTGTGGGAGTTTGGGATGCATCTCCTGGAGGATAATTGAAGTGGAAAACACTCTCGCTTTTGGAAAGTACTTGGAAGACAACATGAAGCTTCACAACTTCAACGTCGATGAGCTTACTGTCGGAAAGTGGGACATGTGTGGCGGTAGTGTATTTTTAGTGGTATAGGCTGAATGGGCTGAAGATCCTCTACTGTAGTGAATGATTCCATGAATGGATTGAGCATATGATTCCATAATTTATTTGTTGTACAAAGATAAGTAAGAGACTCATATTTGTGGACAGGCATTATTGAGTCACCAAATGTTAACCCTGTAGATAGGTTAAATGAATGTCTCCATCAGCCAAACCTTAGCCCAATGTGAGAAAGTGTGGACTTGTAATCTCAAACAAAGAGTATCCAGGTCCAACAAATGATTAGTAGGACAAACGGAATGGTCTCATTTATTGCTAGCAAAATGAAATATAAACAGAGTTGTTTTGATGCGGTTGTACAAGGCAAATGTGAAACCATATCCAGCATTTGGCTAAGTTTTAGTATTTAAGAAGGGACAATTAATTCACATGAACAGTTCAGGTAAGACATATCCACTGATCCAGTTGATGAGGGTGTTACCTTCTGAGGAAAGGTTGTACAACTTGAGTTTGTATCTATTGTAATTCAGAAGAATGACTTCACTGAAACATTGTAAGGTACCGAAGGGACGTGATACGTGGATTGTAAAAGAATATTTCCTCAGGAAAAGTGGATGCTATTTAAAAATGGTGGTTCTTGCATTTAAGATGGAGATCTGACCATGCTGTCTGCAAGTTCTCATACAGGCCCCCGAATCTGTGGAACTCTGCTTCCCAGCGAGTGGTGCTGGCACTATTATGGACTAGGCCAGGTCACTCAAAACATTCTTAAGCAGGCTGCCCAGACCGTAACTTTGCAATTTGTTTTGGTAAGTGTAAGGTGAAAATTATCCGGAGTAAGTTAGCCAGATTGACTACCAGGTTTTAAAACAGACAAAAATGTCTTCACAAAATTGCAATGAAACACAAAAAAAACAGAATAAAGAACCCCTACAGAACTCAGAATATCTAATAATGCTGTTCCAATTATTCACAACAGTCCCAACAAGCAAACCCCTTACACACAGTAAAAATGAAACAAAGACTTACAAATGGAAGTGAGAAGGACAGAAGGAGAGAGAGTCTACCAGCCTGTTTCCACACAGCTCCACAGCTGAACTGCTCACTAGTTCTGGACTGAGCTGCTCAGCGTGAGAGCTGGCCACTCCCCTTTACAATAGACAATAGGTGTGGGAGTAGGCCATTCTGCCCTTCGATCCTGCACCACCAGTCATTATGATCATGGCTGATCATCCTCAATCAGTATCCTGTTCCTGCCTTATCTCCATAACCCTTGATTCCACTATTCTTGAGAGCTCTATCCAACTCTTTCTTATACGAATCCAAAGACTGGGCCTCCACTGCCCTCTGGGGCAGAGCATTCAGCACACCTAATTTTGCAGGTTACTTCTAAAATATAAAAGCTTTGGCCAAAAGTCTCATTTATTCTCATAGAAAATAAAAGGCCTCTCAGAGTCTTGTTTTCACCTCTGTACGAAACTAGCCACCTCGGAGCCATTTTTGACCTCTTTGGAAAAAAAAGGACAGCGTATTCTTGAGGAAAGGAACAACTTTAAGAAAAAAAGGGACCAGCTTTGTGACAGGCGTGCTCTTTGAATCTTTTAATAGACTTGACGCAGTCTACCTTTTTTGATTAACATAGGAGACACAGGAATTGATGATGGGTCGTAAAATGGATGTAATGCCACAACCAGGCCTTCCATAGTCCTGTTGAGTAACACAGCAAGCTAAAGGAGGACAGAGGTCTTTTACTGTTCCTATACTGATATATTACTTTTACCAACCCTAAATTCATGTAACTGCTGATGCAAGACTTCTTTTTCCTCTACTCTCTGCAATTGTCAGTGTCCCAAGTTGCTCACATCTTCACTGCTTTATCCACAAGAAGGGGGGCATCATAATTGGTGAAAATCATTCTAATATCTATCTTTTTTTCAAATATCTAATTAGGACGCATTAATCAATTATTGCCCGGAGTTATATAACATAAAGTATCACAATGTACAAAAGGGCTTTCTCAGAGGGACACCTCATCATTTACGAAACTCAATTATTCAGACCCGCTCAGAACACCCTCAGTAATTCTTAAATCACGAGTATGCAGTGTCACCCACACCTGAACTGTGAACTTGCAGGAACATTAATTTCTCATTCACTCTCTGACATTTCACAATGGTTTTGAGCAAAATAACTTGTCGATTCCAACAGTGAAGGGTATTATGATTTGTTGGAAGGAAAACAATTGGCTCCTCTGTGATATATAATCTGTGTTTGTTTGAATTCATTTCTACAACAATTTTGCAATTTCTGTTATCTGATTGCATTAAGGTTCTCGATATTTCTTTGTTAATATGTTGTTTTTCTATGTGTCTTTGATGTCATTTTTTTTTTGGTTGTGATGTGAGCTTGATTTCTTCTTCTCCTCTATTGGTTCCTATTACGCTATGTTGCCTTACTATTACATTGTTAATTTGAAATTTGAGATAAACATGTTTTGTATAAAAGATTGTAAAGGGATATGGGGCAAATTCAGGTAAATGGAGTCAGGCCACAGATACACCATGAGTTAATTGAATGGCAGAACAAGTTAAAGGGACTGAATGGGCTTCTCTTGTTCCTATATTCCTATTATGACATTTACCTCCTTGATTTTTAATCTCCGATGCTATTTCAGGAAATCGATGTTCTGAGGTTAAAGGGTAATTGTCAACTTAACATTATAACTCAATACTTGAAGTTTAACAAAGAAGTCTGCAAAACCTATTACTATGTTGGCATTTGAAGTAGTGGTATTCTTGTTCTCGTTCATAGCCTCTCCTCTCTCCTCCTCCTCTCCCATTCTCTCCCTTGGTATGACAGCTAACTTAGCAGTGATTGTAATTCTGTCTCGAAGCCGATGTGGTCTCACTGGGTGTATCACGTATTACCTGGTTTCTATGGCGGTGGCAGATCTTCTGGTTATGATAACAGCTGTAATATTAAACCGGATTGCTGGGATTTATTTCTCATCCAGTTTCCTGTCGATCACACCCGTGTGCAGTGTTCGTTCCGTATTAAATCTTACAGCAATTGACAGTTCTGCGTGGTTAACGGTAGTCTTCACCATGGATCGATTTGTATCTATTTCTTGTCAGAAGCTGAAAATAAAATACTGCACCAAGAAAATGGCATCACGCATTATAGGAACCGTGTGCATACTCAGCTGCGTAAAAAATATCTTTATCTATTTTCAATTGGAACCTCAATACATAGTTGACAATCTACAATGGTTCTGTAACATAAAAGATATAATTTATACCTTTCCAGCATGGATCGCTTATGGCTGGATACGTTCCATATTAACCCCTTTTCTCCCATTCATTGTGGTTTTGCTGCTCAATGCTCTGACTGTCAGACACATTCGAGCGGCCAACCAAGCACGTAGGAGACTTCGGACCCAGAGCAATGGTGTGAATCTGATTGACCCAGAGATGGAGAAGCGGAGAAAGTCCATTGTTTTACTCTTTGCCATCTCAGCCAGTTTCATCGTGTTGTATTTGTTGTCTTTTATAACGGTACTTTATGTCCGAATAGCAAACACAACGTATTCCTCAGGTTCAGATAACCGCAATTATATATTCATTCTCCAACAATGTGGGTATATGCTTCAATTATTGAGCTCCTGCGTCAATCCTTTTATATATACTGGGGCCCAGAGAAAATTCAGAGATGAGTTAAAGAATGCAGTTGGATACCTCCTTGTATATTTCGTCAGACCATTTCGTTTTTGCAAATCGAATAAGTCAACATGAACTCCTATTGTTTTGCATTATATTCCATTCTTAGCTTGCAATTTAATTTCCTACTTTCAAGATGCACTTGCCTTATTCAATGCATAAATTTAAGAGTGTAGTTATAGAGGAAATAAGTGTGGAATCATGGTATTCTGCTCATTATGTCTGGTCCATCATCCACTCGATTACAGCTGGTCATCTATCCTAATGCCATTGTCCTGCCCTATCGCAGTATCTTTTGATTCTTTTCATCTTATGGAAATCTATCCCCCGTATGAGGTGGCTTGGTTCTTAGCATTGCTGCCTCACAGGGCCAGGGACCCGGGTTCAATTCCAGCCTCGGCGGCAAGATTAGAGTGGTGCTGGAAAAGCACAGCAGTCAGGCAGCATCCCAGGAGCAGGAAAATCGACCGTTCCCCCTTCATCAGAAATCCAGCCTCGGACGACTGTCTGTCTGGAGTTTGCACATTCTCCCCATGTCTGCGTGGGTGTCTTCCCACAATCCCAAGATGTACAGGCCAGGTGTCCAAGGATGTGTAGGTTGGGTGCATTAGCCAGGGCAAATGCAGTGATGGGGTTGGCGGATACGTTGCTCTTTGAAGGGTCCGTGTGGACTTGTTGGGCCAAATGGCCTTTTTCCACACTGTAGAGATGCTAAATTTAAAAAGAAACTTGGAGAATATGAACAGGCTTGGTCGCATCGGTGGAGAGATAACAGAATTCACGATTTCAGTTCCGTGACTCTTCTTCCACAGATTCTCCAGCAGCTTTAGTACCACTTTTGTTTCAGATTTTCAGTATCCGCAGTTCTGCATTTTACTTAGAGAGAACCATCGATTTCGGTCTTGAAGATATTGAGTAGTTGACAATATACAGCCCTTCTGTGGTACAGAATTGCAAACAATTGCTGTCAAAGACTGTGTTCGCTGATTGAGTCATCGCTAGTTTGAAACTTTTTAGACAGGAACCAGCAACTTGGGGTGAATGTGCGCTGTCGTCCTGTATGGGACAACTACTTCATACCCAGCATACATTGAATATATTGACCCAGCATACATTGACTACCTGGTCAGGTCCACGCCCCCCTACGACCCACCCTCCCATCCTGGCACTTGCCACCGCAGGAATTGTAAAACCTGTGCCACACCTCCTCCCTCACCTCCATCCAAGGCCCTAAAGGAGCCTTCCACATCCATCAAAGTTTTACCTGCACATCCACTAATATCATTTATTTTATCCGTTGCTGCCGATGCGGTCTCCTCTACATTGGGGAGACTGGACGCCTCCTAGCAGAGCACTTTAGGGAACATCTCCGGGACACCCGCACCAATCAACCACACCGTCCCGTGGCCCAGCATTTCAACTCCCTCTCCCACTCTGCCGAGGATATGGAGGTGCTGGGCCTCCTCCACCGCCGCTCCCTCACCACCAGACGCCTGGAGGAAGAACGCCTCATCTTCCGCCTCGGGACACTTCATCCCCAGGGCATCAATGTGGATTTCAACAGCTTCCTCATTTCCCCTTCCCCCACCTCATCCTAGTTTCTCCGGACTTGTCCGACCTACCCAGCTCCTTTTCCACCTATCCACTCCACCCTCTCCTCCCTGACCTATCACCTTCATCTCCTCCCCCACTGACCTATTGTACTCTATGCTACTCTATCCCCACCCCCACCCCCCTCTAGCTTATCTCTCCACGCTTCAGGCTCTCTGCCTTTATTCTGATGAAGGGCTTTTGCCCGAAACGTCGATTTTGCCTGTCCTCGGATGCTGCCTGAATTGCTGTGCTCTTCCAGCACCACTGATCCAGAACATACATTGAATATATGCTTATCCTTTGAGCAGCAAGATGGTCTTTTCAAGAAGTTTTTTTTTAAGATTGTACTTTTTAATCTCTTGGTTCGTCTTGTGTTATCATCGAGTTAAACTGAAGAGTAAAATCCTGTAAAAGGTCAATGAATCTCACTGCCTTTACTTAAGGGTAGAACCCTAAAAAATTGTCCTTGCTCATCATTTCTCCCCACTTCCTGTCGTTCTTTCTTGTGTTGTTTTTGTTTTAACATTCGTCTTCCATTTCTTATTCGTTTCTTCCTCTTTCTTCCCCTCCTCTTCCTTTTATCTGCACCTCCTCCTTTTCTTCCACCTCCCCCTCACCCTACTCCGGTGCAATTCGAGCACAAAACTGTTGGGTTTATATGGCACAGCGCCTAACACTACCAAAGGGGAAAGAAAATGTCTAACTGGAGCATCGAAGAGTCAGAGATCTACAGCACACACACAAAAAGTCAATTGCATCCATCTCGTCAAAATAAAAGTGAGGAAAAGGTGATATGGAACTCTGCAGCTACCTATCTTTTTATAGAATTTTTAACGTCTGCTAGTATGTTATCGTCCAATTATTTGTGTCTTATATGTTATAATGTCTTGGATTTAATCCATATTTGCTGCATGCGGAACACCAGCCAATGGGTGCCACACTTTATTACAATGCAGATGGATCAGAAACAAAAACTAATTTAAAAGTAGACTGAAATTTCCAAATAGTTGCAGTTCCCATTGAGGGGATAGATCACTTCGTTAATACCAATGCCTTGAATGTCAAGCTAAGATCAAGACTTAACTAGTTATCTAGCTCTGTCACTTCCATTTAGCAACACCACAAGGATGCATGTCACGCTGATGCATTAATTTAGTATAGATTTAGTACACTTGCTTCGTCAGACCAACATTTATATTTTGTGAAAAACTTAGAAAAAGCAATAAGATTCCATCCAAAAGCAATAAATAATGCTACAAATTATAGTTTTATTTCATTGTTTAGAATTTTTAAATGAGGCATCGAAATCAAAGTTCAGGAAGCAAGCACACATACCAAAAGAAAATTGCACTTTGTTGGCACCACCAGAAGATTAACTTTGGTTCTGCTTATATTTCCTCTTGATGTAACATTCTATTTTTCTCCTGTTTATAATGAAGTCTCCCAAATCTAAATGTTGTCTGGAAATGAATTAATGCACAATTGAGCTATTAGAACAATGGATTAGAAATAAAGCCAAGGAAAAAATCGTAAGGTGGATATCTTAGACAAAAGAAATACACATACACAAATGTAAGAAAAATTGCAACAGATAAACACTGGGAGGGCTAAGTAGCATCCATAGAAGAATCCATGATTTAATAGAGCTTCTCTGTCTAGTGTAAAGTGATATGCTAATATGAACTTGCTGACTCTGAGTGTAAAGGGCAAAAGTGAGAACACTTCTGGGAGAAGTTGGTTCACTCACCATAATTGAGAGGGAGTAGGAGAGTGGACTCTCCTTGTTTTTCATTGCTTCTTTTAAATTGCTCTTCCTCTATTTCTGATTCTTTCCATTCTTCTTCTGCTTCTCCATGTTTATCTCCAACTCCTTCTTCTCCACTTCCCCGCTGTTGCTACCCCTGTGCAACTCTGGCATTAAAGCTATGGATTGGTATGATACATCCTGTAACATTACAAAGGAGTGTAAAAAAAAAACTCACACAGTAAAGAGCTGTCCAACTGAGGAGTCATGGAGAATAAGAAGTACTGGGAAAGGACTCTCAGCTTATTTCACCCATGCCAGCCAAAAGCAACAGCGAGAAAAGAATGGTATGAAACTCTCCAGCTACACATTGTGGAGGGGAGTTTAATGCACTCTCAACATCTACTTTGAGCTATCATATAACTAAAGGATAACTGATAACATCTAATACTGTATGTCTTTCGCGTTTTTGATGACTTGGATACAAGGCAGGCATGGCCAAGATTAGAGTGGTGCTGGAAAAGTACAGCAAGTCAGGCAAGTGCAGGAAAATCGACATTTGGGGCAAAAGCCCTTCATCAGGAATGCCTCCTCCAAGGCAGGCATGCCGCAGGCCAAATGCCACACACAAGATATAAAACTTTAATGCAACACAAGACTGTATTGTATACTGTCTCTACTATATATAGTGATATGACTGAACTATACTGTAAATGGAAGAGCCTTGGGAAAAGTTGATGGGCAGAGAGATCTAGGAGTTCAGGCCCATTGTGTCCTGAAGGTTGCTGCACAGGTGGATAGTGGTCAAGAAGGCATATGGTATGCTTGCCTTCATCGAACGGAGTATTGAGTATAAGAGCTGGCAAGTCCATGTGAACATTGTACAAGACATTGGTTCAGCCGCATTTAGAATACTGTGTACAGTTCTGGTTGCCACATTACCAAAAAGATGTGGACGCTTTGGAGAGGGTGCAGAGAAGGTTTATGAGGATGTTGCCTGGGATGGAAGGTGCTGGCTATGAAGAGAGGTTGAGTAGGTTAGGTTTGTTTTCACTAGAAAAAAAAGGAGATTGAGGGGCACCTGATTGAGGTTTACAAGTTCATGAAGAGTGGATAGAGACAAGCTTTTTTCTCAGGGTGAATGATTCAATAACGAGAGGTCTGGCGTTCAAGGTGAGAGGTGAAAAAGTTGTGATATAGGCGGCAAGTACTTCACACAGAGGGTGGTAGGTGCCTGGAATGCGTTACCAGCAGAGGTGGTAGAGACAGGCATGGTAGATTCATTTAAGGTGTGTCTGGACAGATGCATGAGTCGGTGGGGAACAGAGGGATACAGATGCTGAGGAATTGGGCGACAAGTTTAGACAATGGATTTGGATCGGCTCAGGCTTGGAGGGCCCAAGGGCTGTAAATTTACTTTGTTCTTCTTTGTTCTAAGTCAATCTATGTGCAACAGGTGCACACGGAAATTTCCAAACAGTTGCACATATCATCGAAGGGGTATCACCCTGTTAGTATCAGTGCCTTCAACGTTGACTTGTGATCAGGGCTTTATTGGAACCGTCACTGTCCAGCTTTGAGATTGCCTGTTAGCAACATCACAGGCTAAAAAATGTAATTCAGGCTATAGGTATAGATGTACGACTGTTTCTTAATAATACCAGGGCTTACATTTTATGATAGAGGAAAGACAAACATTTGAGACAGAAACAGAAATTGCTAGAAGAGCTCAGCAAGTCTGGCAACATCTGTGAAGAGAAATCAGAGTTCACGTTTTGGGTCGAGTGAGACTTCTGAGAAAGGATCACTCAACCCAGAACGTTAGCTATAATTTCTCCTCACAGATGCTGCGAAGACCTGTTAGATTTTTTTCCCCAGCTACTTCTGTTTTTTTTTTGTCTTTGATTTACAGCATCCTTTCTGTTTTTATTTGGACAAATATTTAAATTATGCCAAAGCAATTTAAGGATTTTAAAAGATCATTGCTTTCTATGGTTAATCGGAATAATTAAGGGAAGGGTCGAAATTATAGTTCAGGAAGCAAGTGAGCAATACATTACCAATTCAGCGAAATTACACTATGATGTTACCACTTGAAGAAATATTTTGGTTCTGTCTAATTTTGCTCTTGTTACAATGTTTTATTTTCTCCTGTCCGTATTAAGTTAAACAAAACTAATTGGTAGCTGGTAGTGAGTTGAGCTCCTAGAGAAAAAAATCAGAGATCTAAATAAGACGTGAAAAAATGTAATGTATTTATCTTAGAAAAGGTTTACATTAATTACAGGAAAAAAAACAGAAAAATACTGGTAGTACTCATAACACGCGCAAACGAATTTATGATTCGTTGGAGCTTCTCTGGTCAGTGAAAATATACTAACTACAGGCTCTCTGATGCTGGCAGAGTACAGAGGGTGGTCGTAGAAGTGACTGAGGGTGACTCTGGGAAAAGTTGGTATGCTCACCATAACTGAGAAGGGGATTGTATCGGACTTGGTGGTCAAAAGAAGCAAGAGCATCCAAAAGCAGGCGGTAGTGAGAAGTAACTGAGGAGGATTGCGGTAGACTCAGCTCGCTTACCACAACTGAGAGGGGGCTCGCAGAGGTGCTAGTGCTGACAGGAGGAGGCATGTTAAACAGATGGCGGGAATGGGAAAGGGCTGGAGCGGATTCGGGGAGACGTCAGTCACTCAACACAACACAACACAGAATGGGACCACAAAGACATGGTGCCTACAGGAGCAAGAGTATTTAACAGGGGGCAGTCATGACTGAGGAGGATCAGTCACTCACATGGTTCAGAAGGGGATCGTGGAGAACCTGGCAGTCAACAGGAAGGAGACGGTGCACATCCGGTGGTTGTGGTTCATTGGGAAACAACTTTGGGATGGGCAGCTTGGAGGACCGACAGGATCAGCTTCAGGAGTTAGGGAGTAGGTTGAAACACAGGACCCCAGGCGTAGTCATGTCAGATATCCTGCCTGTGCCATAAAATTCACCATTTAGTTAAAGGCAGATCAGGGTGGTAAATACATGGATGGAAGAATGACGCAGAGGGGAGAAGTGTGGATGTTTTGGACAGCGAGATCACTTTTGTGAAAGAAGAAAGCTGTTCAGAAGGAATGCACTTTACCTGAGCTGCAATGGAACTAATCTCCTGGCTGAGAGAGGAAATAGTGTGGTAGTGATGGGTTTAAACTTGTAAAGCAGGAGCCCAGGGTGATTAATGCGCCTAGTTTTTCAAGTGCTAGTGAGGTCAAAATACAGAAAATGGGAATGGGGAAAAGGAAGTGATGAACTACTTAAGTGTTGACAGTGAACAAAGTATGAGTTGCCTTGCATCTACCAATCACATTCTCAGCTATCTTGCCCCCAGCCCCACCCCTCACCCTCCTATTTATCTCTCAGCCCCCTTCTCTCCCTCACCCCTGATGAATGGCTTTTGCCAAAATGTCGATGCTCCTGCTCCTCGGGTGTTGCCTGACCTGCTGTGCTTTTCCAGCACCACTCTTTTTGACTAGGTGGATATGACACAGAGGGTGGTTAAAGGAGAACAGTACTGGATACCTGGCATCTCAGGTTACAAGGCTTTTAGTAGAAACATGCAGATTTAAAAAAAGAGGGGATGTGACAGTCTTGGTCAATGAATGAATGTGATGTAGTTTCTGAAATAAAATCTGTATGGTTGGAGGTGAGAATTAGGAAGGTCGCTGTGATCTTCCCACAAAGTAGGGAGGAATTAGAAGACAGAAGACATTTGTGGGCAGATTGTGGAAGCCTGCTCAAGAGGTAGGGTTGTGATAGTTGCTGCTTTTAATAACATGGGGCATGGAGGGGGAGAAATACCTGCAAAGTATGCGGAAGGTCATTCTGCAACCCTACTTTTACAGTACTACAAGGGAGAGAGCTATACCTGCTCTGATTCTCAGTAATGAGGCAGGACAAGTGCAGAACCTTGGATTGGGGAAGCTTTTGGGAAATACCAGTCAATGTAATAAGATTCAATATTCAACTGGAAAAGGATCACAATCACTCAAGGATTAAACTCCCAGACTGGAAAAGGGCAGAGTTTTAGGGGTCTAAGATTGAACTGGAGCACATTGATTGGAAACACATCTTGGTGGACAATGCAATCGATTAAAAATGGGCTACTTTCAAATAGAGATGAATAGGATGAAAAGTGGGTCTTTACCAATGAGAAATAAATAAGTGGCATCCAAATCAGAAGACTAAGAATGTTAATGACAAAACAAGGAAGAGAAAGAAGGTACATGATGCATATTGGAATAATAATAGCAACAGAATTAAGGAAAAGTATCTTGAATACAGGGGAGAGACAAAGGCTGGAAAAAACAAAGGCTAAGAAAAAACTTAAGGAGAGATTGGCAGGCTGTGCTAAAACAGTCAAATATTTTTCAAATATATTATTAGTGTGATCATACTGCTCCTTTAACAGAATTGTGTTATTTTGTTTTCAAAATTATTTTACGACGCAAGTTCCAAATTGTCTGGCTTGATCTACTTGAAGAAGCTTTTAAGTTTTAAAAAATAACTTGCACAATTGAAGGGGAGTGGCCAGTTCTCCCAGCTCAGCTTCACTCTGGCTTGGTTTGGTTTGAGTAGTCTGCCTGTTCAGAAAAAGCAGTCAATCGGAAGGATGTTGTGAAACTTGAAAGGGTTCAGAAAAGATTTACAAGGATGTTGCCAGGGTTGGAGGGTTTGAGCTATAGGAAGAGGCTGAACAGGCTGGGGCTGTTTTCCCTGGAGCGTCGGAGGCTGAGGGGTGACCTTGTAGAGGTTTATAAAATCATGAAGGGCCATGGATAGGGTAAATAGACAAAGTCTTTTCCCTGGGGTGGGGGGAGTCCAGATCTAGAGGGCATAGGTTTAGGGTGAGAGGGGAAAGATATGAACGAGACCTAAGGGGCAACTTTTTCACGCAGAGGGTGGTGCATGTATGGAATGAGCTGCCAGAGGAAGTGGTGGAGGCTGGTACAATTACAACATTTAAAAGGCATCTGGATGGGTATATGAATAGGAAGGGTTTGGGGGGATGTGGGCCGAGTGCTGGCAGGTGGGACTAGATTGGGTTGGGCTATCTGGTCTGGGTTGGACCGAAGGGTCTGTTTCCATGCTGTACATCTCTATGACTCCATAATTGGTTTGAGGCTGCTGGTCCGAGAAACAGCTCATGGAAGAAGGTGTTCCATGCTGACTCTCTCTCTCTCTTTCTCTCTCTCTCTCTCTGTTTGCTTGTACCTTCTATGCCAATGGGGTGTTATGGGATTGTTGCAAGTAGTTGCAACAGCATCGTTCAGTTGGGGTAATCTGTTAGGTCTTTGGATAGGTTAAGTTCTTCTATATTCAGTTCTCTTTTGTTCATGTTTCATTTGGTAATCTTGGTAATATTCTTAAAACTAAGCGGTCAGACTAGTTGCATCACTTCTGGGATAAAACAACTAGCAAAAGTTATTTCTTAAGATGTTTTGAGGGGGTCTGGCTTGGTCTGTCACATTAGTGAAAGATGAGCGAAGCATAAAGCGGGGTCCATAAGGATCAAGGAAGGTAAACCACTCAGTGAATCAAAGGATATGGCAGAGGGGGGAGTTGGCTCAGTGGTTAACACTGCTGCCTAACAGCACCAGGGACCCAAATTAGATTCCAGCCTCGGATGACTGTATGGAGTTTGCAAATTCTACCTTTGTCTGCATGGGTTTCCTCCCACACTCTAAAGGTGTGCAGTTTAAGGTGAATTAGCCATGCTAAATTGTCCACGGTATTCAGGGATGTGTAGATTGGGTGCATTAGTCAGGGTTTAAATGTAGGGGGATGGGTCTGGATGGGTGACTCTTCGGAGGGTCGCTGTGGATTTGTTGGGCCACAGAGCCTGTTTCCACACTGTAGGGATTTTATGATCTACTAATGAATATTGTGTTCCCATATTTATAAACTAGAAGATTTTGACTGTGGCCCAGGTGAAAATGTGGGTGTTGGCTAACTGAGCAGTATAATGATAAATAAAGAAATGTTAAAAAGGCTGTTAGCAATCCACAAAGGAAAGTCACCAGGCCCTGGTGGGTTGCATCCTAGATTGCTGAGAGAGTTCAGGCAGAACATTGCTGGTGCTGTTGACAGAAATTTCCAGGCTTCTATGAACATAACATTTGTCCTGAGCAACTGGGGATTTGAAAATATGATGTCATTTTTTAGGAAGGTGGAAAAGGATAACACTGCTTTTAGCGTAAATGAAAATCAAATATCAACTGGGTGAAGCTAAGATGGAGGACTACTTATGTACCAAACAAAATAAGCTGTAAGTTATAGGACCAAGCGATTCCACTGTCAACAGATCAGATGTAAGCTATGCAATTGAAATTCTGTGCGGCTCCGAAGAGTGGTAGTACTTTACATAAAAAGATCAATAGTAGTGTGAAGATATCAGAAGCATTCAACTGGTAGCAGACTTTTGTGCAATCAGGAGTGATGACAAGGTGATGTAAAGACAAAGGATGGGTCTAAACATAGAGAAACATGAAGAACACTGGACAGCAAGAAAAATAGGTTTGGGGATGGGAGTGAAAGAGAAGCTTATGGGTGGATACTGAGGGCTTAGTATAGTATAATGCACAGATAACTATATGAAGAGCTGGGGTAAGCTTAAAAGCAAAGCGAATGCACGAGAAAGTATTGGTCGATATAAAAAAGGAAAAGTCGGCATCTTTTTTAAAAAATAAATGTATAGTTATATAAAAATCAAGGCGATAAAAAGTGAAAGAACTATGTTGGAAATCAGAAAGGTAACATTGTGTGGAACCAGAAGAGGTGAGCATGGTCTCCATGGTTACTTTACATTAGTACACTGATGCTGAGAAGCAGCAGTGCGTACTCTCTACAAGGTGAAACACCCACATTCCGCAGAAGCACTTCCCATATCCATGACCACTAGAGCCAAGAGCAGCAGATACCTGGGAATACCACAAACTGCAAATCCTCCACCAAGTCACTTGTCATCTCAACTTGGAAATATGTGACTGTTCCTTTTGTGGTTTTGGGTCAATTATTTTGGAATCTTCCCCCCCCATTGCATTGCGGGTTTACATGCAATGGTTGATAAAAGCAGCTCACCACCACCTTCTCAAGTGCCTCTGGGCACCGACTATAAATGCCAGTCCATCCAGCGACCCTCATGTCCATTGAGTGAATTGAAAACGATGTGAAATATTAGCAGTTAACCTCCAGAAAGAGGGATGCTAGTGGGTTTAGCAATCTTGAAAGTACATGAATCTGCAGGCCTGGATGTGATATATCTTTTGGGAGGTAAGGGAAGTGATATTTGAGTCTCTGGAAATAACTTGCAGATTATCAATGCCAGAAGACTAAACGTTAGGACCCTGGAAAGTATTGAAGCTCAGGGGGAATTTTGTGTGCGTATCCAGAGACCCCAGAAGATATTCAGGCAGTAGATAAGGTCGTGTAATATTAGTCTAAAATATCTTTACCGTATCTTTAAGGTTTGATCCAAAATGAATGCAAGAAAACACATGCACTTTGATATGAAACAATTTTATTAGCTTTATATACTTTAGATATATGCAAACTAAAAGTGAATTTATTAGCTTAAACCACTTCAGGCATATTCAACAAGAGAGTCTTACGTTCTTTCCCTTATTGAGGGTCCCACAGTGACAGCTCGCACTCAAGAGCTCGATCTCAATTTCGCAACATTCGTGAACTCAGTCTGATGGTGAAGTCCATGAAACTGTGAAAAGTTGCCAATATTTATAGTGCATTGAATTTGATGTTATGTGCTGGATTGCCTCTTCTGAGTATTATTCTCAAACATTTCTCTGTGCTTGGTGATCATAAGCAAGTCCAGGTACCGCTGCAAAACAGCCTACTTCCACACCAAGACCGCCGCCTTGCACAATGTGGGCAAAAGTGAGGACTGCAGATGCTGGAGATCAGTGTTTAGATTAGAGTGGTGCTGAAAAAGCACAGCAGGTCAGGCAGCATCCGAGGAGCAGGAAAATCGACGTTTCGGGCAAAAACGTCGATCTTCTTGCATAATATCCTCCACTCTCGTTACTTTCCAGTCTTCATCAATTCCTTTATTGCCATCTCCACCTAACCCTTAATAATATGGCTTTTGGATATCACTTTTGGATTCACACACTGCAGGTGGCTGAAAGTGTTTTGGGAATATTTGATATGATGAGCTGCAGCACAGAGTGTTATGCTGGAACTGTATAAAATGCTTGTTACAGGTGCAATTGAGTTGTCCTTTCATGATAGGAATGGTCTCACATTTAGGAATTCCTGATCAAGGGTTTATGCCCGAAACGTCAAGTCTCTTGCTCCTCGGGTGCTGCCTGCCCGCTGTGCTTTTCCAGCACCACACTCTCGACGCTGAGTTACTGAACAGTTTATTACACGCATACTGATTTTTCTCACTGCTGTGATGGAATGATTAAACTCGAGGTAGAAAGTTACAAATTCTGCAGCAAATGTCAAAAGATTATCTTGTGTATTAGGTATAAAGTTACATTTTTTTTCCCAGCTGTCAAGCCCTGAGTGGATGCCTACCTAGTGTATGTAATGATTCACTCAGATATAGCGAATTTTGCGACCACTAAATAAAATCTTAATTGAGACGAATTATGAAGGACTGCATAATGCTGAGTTTCTTGGGATAAGTACTCACTGATGCTTTGTAACGTCTTCCCAAGCCACTGCTGGGGTGCCTGGAACTCCGACACAGTTTGTTCTAAATGGTCGCATTCAGCTGATTTGTCCGTGTCATCATGATGGGCAATTAGATCAATAGTCATAAGGTCTGCAATGTGTGTGTTTTATTGCATGCAGTGGTGGAAATTTATGTTGTACGTCAGGGAAATGAAAACCAGTGGCAAAATGCCGAGAAGCCGTTGATACATGATGTGGACTGGGAAAGTAGGTAAGCAGAGGAACAGGCCAAAGGTGTCCCCTGAGTAAAAATGTATCCCATTAATGTTTGCCCAAGCCAAGAAATCGAGCCCCAAATGATAAATCATCAGATAGATGTATTTTCATCTCATCTCTCCGCTCTCCCTTACAGGACTGCAGCAAGGGAATCCACACAAGCACATCAATTCCCAGGAGGAACAAAATAATTGCTAATAGTGCATGTGGAACAATTGCCCCGTGTCATCCATGTGGACAGATCCAATTAATATACTGGCTGGTATCATGCTAGTAGATTAGATTACTCACAGTGTGAAAACAGGCTCTTCGGCCCAACAAGTCCACACCAACCGTCCAAGAAGTAACCCACACAGACCCATTCCCTTAACTAATGTCCCTAACACAACGGGACAACTTAGCATAGCAAATTCACCTGGTCTGCACACCTTTGGACTATGGGAGGAATCCCACTCAGCCCGAGGCTGGAATGGAACCTGGCAGTGCTAACCACCAAGCCACTGTGCCACCCGTAGTTAGAGCTTACAACCCAGCAAAGACAGCATGGACAGAGACATATACATAACAGATGCAGGCAGTGAAGGAGGATGGTGAATCTCCAGACACCACTATCCCAGACTAAGTAGCATTATTCGGTACATTAATGACAGAGATCAACGTTTTTCTTTTAGGTGTTAATTAAATCAGAAGAAATGGGGTTAGTGTGGTCATCAGTGTTGGGTTAGATGGTCAACCAAAACTTAACTCAACATTGAGCCACCTTTAATGCACAGAATGGCCTTCTCCCATGTTATTCCATTCACATGAACATTTAAAAGCACGCTGGACGTTAGCTATATGAGACACAGGCAAGAAAATCACAGGATACAAAATAGCTTGAAATTCACATTAGACTATTTTATTTCCAAAACTTAAATATTTTAAGGGGCTGAATGAACAGATCAGCCAACCTGGCTCGGAATTTACTCTGGGTCGCAGCATAAATAAATGGGTTGACACAAGAGCTCAACAACTGAAGCATGTATCCAGTTTGGCGGAGGATGTAAATAGAGCCAAGGGAGTAGGTGACTTTCACAATTCGGACATAGATGTTCGTTATCAATAATGGTAGGTATAACAAGATGAAACTGCCCGAGATTGTAAAGAGCAAAATAATGGAGTGTCTCCGCTTCTCCATCTCAGGATCACTTTGGTTCTCCATGTTCTTTTGGGCACGGAGTCTGTTGCGGGCTTTATTGGTCATGAGTATATACCTGACAGTCAGAGCATTGAGCAGTAAAATAAGCATGGATGGGAGAAAAGTTGTTAAACTGGAAGTAATAAAGTCGTATGCAATCCATCCTGGTAGCATATAAATTTCTGTTTTTAAGTTGCACAACCATGGTACATTGTCAACAATGTACTTGGGCTCCATTTGAAAATATAGAAAGACATTTTTCACGAAAGCTAGCACAGACAAGATTCCTATTACTCGTGCAGCTACCTTCTTGGTGCAATATTTTATTTTCAACTTCTGGCAAGAAATGGCTACAAATCGATCAAAGGTGAAAGCTACTGTCAGCCAGGCAGAACTGTCAATGGCTGCAAAGTTTAAGACAGAACGGACACTGCATACAGGAGTGATTGACAGGAAGCTGGAGGGGAAGTAGATCCCAGCAATTCGATTTAATATTACAATTGTGACAATGACCAGGAAATCAGTCGCTGCCATAGACACCAGGTAATAAGTGATGCATCCAGAAAGACCACATCTTTTTTGAGACAGGATCACAATCACAGTCAAGTTAGCTGCAATGTTGAGGTGGGGTGCGGGATGGTGGGGGAGGGGAAAGAGGGAGAGCGAGATCAGTGGAATAATAGTTATGTTGCCAATTTGATTCCAAGCAAAATTATACATTTTCCAGAAATACGTACAAAATTTAAAACTTATTGCAAGGAACACAATTGAGAAATTATCCATTATGTTAGAGAGAGCTGATTCTGGGGCTTAAAATTATCATCTCATTAATAGACACCATATTAAAATAACAATATCATGAAGCCAGTCAGAAGGCAGGATATCATAGACACATTGAAAGCTACGTGGATTTGTCTAATGCACATAAAAAGCAAGGAAGTATAAAAAAATTAATGAACCAGAGGACACAGCATAAAAAAGGGGTAGGCCATTTAGGACAGAGATGAGGAGAAACTTCTTCACCCAGAGAGTGGTGGGTGTGTGGAAGGCTCTGCACCAGAGGGCAGTGGAGGCCCAGTCTCTGGATTCGTTTAAGAAAGAGTTGGATAGAGCTCTCAAGGATAGTGGAATCAAGGGTTATGGAGATAAGGCAGGAACAGGATACTGATTGAGGATGATCAGCCATGATCATAATGAATGGTGGTGCAGGCTCGAAGGGCAGAATGGCCTACTCCTGCACCTGTTGTCTATTGTAAGGAAATTACAAAACAATCAACATATTTGCTGCAATGAGCGACATTTTATATTATATTTCCAACAGCATGAAAATGGGCACATTCCCAGTGAATGATTGTAAAATCTTTCACTGTTGGAAAATACCGAAATCACATTCTTCAACAGGGAAAAGAAACAATGGCTTGTGGGCACAATAAAGCCAGCTCTTCAGATAATATTCAAGTTCAATTTTATGTGTTGATCTGAACCATTCAAAATAGCACATACCTGTTCTCGTTCATGGGAAGGCTGTCCTAAAATGCGGCATAATCTCCATGTTATACAGCACTGACAAAAATAAAATGATCTTTGTCCTTTATTATACTATTGAAGTAAGGACCTTGTAAATTTGATGCACGAGATCTCAGACCGACTACAGCTACACTCAATATGGGGAATATAGTGAATATGGGAATAGTTCCAGTCACTCCCAGGAGCCAAGGAAAATTCTGCTTATAGCAGTCATCAACTTAGTGCACTCAGCAGTGGTGGGAGTTGAGTAGGAGAGCTATTCAGATGTATTGAACGCTGAAAGTGAGGAACTGAAACACTGTGCTCTTGGGGTGAACATCATTCATCCACTCAAGCATAATCAGAGCAATGCCAATATATCTGACAGCATCTCGTTGCCGATTCACACCCCTTCAGTAAGTTTAGTCACTATGATTGCACATGGAATGATTAAACGGTACTGTCCTTTCAAACAATGATTCTGTTGTGGAAATTATATGCACATTTTCAAGTTCAACATCAGCACAAATTTATGTTTAGATCATGATGAAACTGTAATGATGAACCATAGCAATAATGGAAATAAAACAGTAGAACTTCAGACGCACAGTGTGTGGATTCATCAACAGAATCAGTTTTACATCACAATTAGCTTCGACAATTTATAGACAATTGATACTCAACAACATAGTGGAATTGCATATGCACAATAGAATGTGTATTTTGATTTATCCACCATTAATGACATTGATATAATACTTACACTTAGACTGTTAGATATCAGTGGTGAGTGTGAAAAATTATTAAATTTCAGCAAATAAGTCACCTACCACAGAGACAATACAACATTAAAGGCAGCAATTTATAGTCATAGAGACCTGCAGAATGGAAAAAGGCCCTCCAGTGCACTACATCTGAGCTATCAAAACCAACTGTCCAGCTATTCTATTCAGTTCTGGAGAAGGGTGACCGGAATTGAAACATTATCTCTATATTCTCTATATGCATGGTGCCACACCTGCTCAGTTTCTCCAACAATGTGTTTTTTTTTTAATTTTTCTTTCTCATCCCATTTTCCGGTAATTTCATGAAACTACGTAGGTAAAAAGGAAGTAATATGATGTCAACCTGAAGAGCTGACAACACTTGTACCAAAGAATATTGTCAGTAAATGAAAACGATCATAATGTTAAGATAAACCAATACCTTAAAGTTAGGAAATGAAACTTTAACTGAGAATGAATTGCAACAGTTAAGCAATGCACATTATACCAGTGTCGGAGAAAACAATATAAAACAACGAACTGGGATACTGGAAATCTAAAGAAGAAAAAGCAAGCGTGGCTGGAGAAACTCAGAAGACCTGGCAGCATCTGTAGAGGGAAAAGCAGAGTTAACATTTCCAATCCAGCGAAGAAAGGTCATTGGAGTCGAAACATTAACTCAGTTTTCTCTCCACAGGTGCTGCCTGAGCTGGTGCCTTTCTCTCGGGTCAAATACTATATGGAAGGTGGAGGTGATCTCGTGGTCACTGGAGAAAGTGATACTCCCTCCAAAAAACGATTCTCTTAGTTAGTAATCAACCACAATAGTTTACCTGGCACCCCAATAACTGCTATGACAGGATAGCAAATGGCAAACACCAGGCCTCTCGTTACTCCATGCATTTCTGTCCAATAAAAAGAGCACCTTCTGGGATTTCTTGAGAAAAGGACTCCATTTATACATGAATTCCATCTTCAGGGACATAATTAGTTAATTTGAGATTTTACATTTATTTACACGTTGTTATGAGCAGAGCACAGCAGCAGCGCCTAGGGTGTTTTTTTTTTAATTGAGTTGATTTGTTTTTTTCGCCTATGATGTCTGGCACAACCCCAAAGTGGAAAAAAAATGGAGACTACCGAATTACTCAAATTATAGTTCTTTGCAAAATCCATTCCTATCTGAATATTGGGATCACTCCAAATCAATGCTGTTTTAGGTTGCAAAGAAAACCATACATTTCCTCCCTTTGTTGTTCAGGAGCATTTTGTCACTCTGATCACTGAACAGCTGAAACAAGTTCCATTCAATATTGATGAGATACACTGAAGCATCTGTTCCTCCAGACCACTGACATGACTAAATTCAGGGCAGGCTGATACATGATGTTGGGATTTCATTCAGAAGAGCAGGATACAGATGGAATTGAAGGTGTATTCAGTGCCATAAGATCGAGTTCATCATGGTCAAATTTAGTGTGGACGAATCTCGCTTAAAAACCTTAAGTACTGTGTGGACTTGGAGAAATCATGCACATGGATAGCAGTGAATTGAGGGGTGCATAGGTTGTTATTTTAGTTTGCATTCGGATTAATCCTCAGCACAACATCGTGGGCCAAAGGGCCTGTTCTGTGCTGTACTTTTTCTA
>NC_057753.1:3873878-3881272 GCF_004010195.1 Chiloscyllium plagiosum
TTCAAGGGCAGAGGTGCGGGAAGTAGGGGAGATGTGGTGGAGATCATCGTCGACCACGTCAGAGGGGAAATTGCGGTCTTTCAAGAAGGAGGCCATTTGGGCTGTTCGGTCGTGGAATTGGTCCTCCTGGGAGCAGATGCGGCGGAGGCGAAGGAATTGGGAATATGGGATGGTGTTTTTACAGGGTGCAAGGTAGGAGGAGGTGTAATCTAGGTAGCTGTGGGAGTCGGTCGGTTTGTAGTAAATGTCTGTGTTGAGTCAGTCGCCCAAGATAGAAATGGAAAGGTCTAGGAAGGGGAGGGAGGAGTCTGAGACGGTCCAGGTAAATTTGAGGTTGGGGTGGAAGGTGTTAGTAAAGTGAATGAACTGTTCAACCTCCTCATGGGAGCACGAGGTAGCACCAATACAATCATCGGCGTAGCGGAGGAAAAGGGGGGGGTGGTGCCAGTGTAGCTGCAGAAGATGGACTGTTCCACATATCTGACGAAGAGGTAGGCATAGCTACGGCCCATGCGGGTGCCCATGGCTACTCCTTTGGTTTGGAGGAAGTGGAAGGATTGGAAGGAGAAGTTGTAAAGAGCGAGGACCAGTTCAGTCAGTCGAAGGAGGGTGTCAGTGGAAGGGTACTGGTTGGGTCGGCGGGAGAGGAAGAAGCAGAGGGCTTGGAGGCCTTCGTGATGGGGGATGGAAGTGCATAGGGACTGGATGTCCATCGTGAAGTTAAGGCATTGGGGGCCGGGGAAGCGAAAATCGTGGAGGGCGTGGGTGGTGTCCCAAACGTAGGTGGGGAGTTCCAACCTGCAAAAGGCCTAATTAGTCAGCTAATCTATACCCATGCCAATTTGCTAGCCATGTCAGCATGAAATATTATTTTTAGCAATAAGTTTTGATGTGAATTCTTTCTAGAAAACTAAATGTAAATGATTGCATTAACAAAGCCTAATTGGTTCTCAAGTTTTGCCATTTTCTGATTTAAACGTACACAATTTCTCTGCGGCATTTGTATATTCAGCCGAATGGAACATTGACCAGACAATTACCTAAAGTGCAACAGTTGGTATCTTGTGTCAGATGCGAGGCCAATGCGACTGATCTCACTATGAAGAGAAATGGCCTGATTTAGGTTTTCTGTTGAATGTTAGTCAATCCTGTATCTGACGCATAGTGCACTTGCTACATACACAGAAAGCATTGGAGAAACGTAGCGGATTAATGAAGTGAGCAACAACCTGCCTCTCCATAGATGCTGCCAGATGCTGTTGAGTTTCTCTGGAAATGTCTGTGTTTGTTTCAGATTTCCAGCGTCCATAACATTTTGCTTTTATTTATCCTCGACACGTCTGATAATGTATTCAGCATTATTCAGGAGGCTTGAACTATTGAGACAATTTGAACAGAAAAAGCATGTTTGACTGCAGCTTTGATCGTGTGGAAGGTGACTGAACAATCAGTAATTAATGTGGAAAATGAATTGAAATGTTCTGTCGCATCCGTCATAACAGAGAGTGTGATTAACATTTGAGAAACTGCAACAAATTAGGTATTTGAAAGGAGGAGGCAGCTATGGAAAGTACAATCACCAGGGTAATTACTTCATTATTGAAACATCAGTCTGAAATAAGGGCCAAAACTACATTTGTCTTACTTGTTGCCAGCTGAAATTGTGTTCTGTCGCATCCGTCATAACAGAGTGTGTGATTAACATTTGAGAAACTACAACAAATTAGGAATTTGAAAGGAGGAGGCAGCTATGGAAAATACAATCACCAGGGTAATTACTTCATTATTGAAACATCAGTCTGAAATAAGGGCCAAAACTACATTTGTCTTACTTGTTGCCAGCTGAAATTGGATTCTTGTTTTTTTGAGTCATGAACAAGGATTCCCAAATCCCTCTCTTCTGTAACTTCCCATAGTTTTTCTCCATTTAAATGGTAGTAACTCCTCTATTATTCCTGCAAAAGTTCATAGCGTTTCATTTACCTCTAGCATATTCCCACTACCAGATTTTTGCCCACTCACGTATCCTGTCGATATCCTTTTGCAGATTCTTTGTGACATCCTCACCACTTGCTTCCCACCTATTTTTGCGTCATCCGCAAATTTTGTGACAGTCCCTTCATTTTCCTCATACAAGTCATTAATACACATTTTAAATAATGGCAGTTCCAGCACTAATCGCTGTAGTACTAAAATTCAACTTATGCGTCACCATCCTGAAAATGTTTCCATTTTCCAAACATTTTGCCTTCTATTAGTTAGTCAAGCTTCACATATACTAACACCAATACTATAGGGTATTTGCCACTGCTGCCTCACAGCGCCAGGGACCCGGATTCAACTCCTACCTCGGCGCCACTGTCTGTGTGGAGTTTGCACATTCTCCCCGTGTCTGCGTGGTTTCCTCCGGGTGCTCCCGTTTCCTCCCACAATCCAAAGATGTGCAGGTCAGGGCAGATTGGCTGTGCTGAATTGCCCGTAGTGTTCAGGGATATGTAGGTTAGATGCATTTGTTAGATGAGAGTTAGAGTAGTAGGTCGAGGGGAATGGGTCTGGGTGGAATACTCTTCTGAGTGTCAGTGTGGGCTTGTTGGGACACATGGTCTGTTTACACACTGTTGGCTTAAAGATCTTATCAAACACGTTCTGGAGGAGAGGAGAGGTAGTGGTGTTCTGTTTAGGGAGAACATAATGGCTATATTTAGGGAGGATAATCCTGGGACAGCATTCAGTGGCGTTATATTGGTGAAACTGAAAAGCAAGAAAGAGATTTTCACCTTGTCGTCACTTTCCCAATTGCAAGATGCTGGTGGAATAACAGCATTGCATCTAAGCTCTGGGCCTATGGGCTTCTCTGCTTCTGTCCGCTTTCTTTAATCCCTTTTATTTCTTTTTACTTCAGCATTTGTTAGAGAGTCATAGAGTCCGACAGCATGGAGACAGTCTCTTAGGTCAAACTGGTCTATGCTGACGACTCTAACCCCATTTCCCTGCACTTGGCCCATTATCCTTCTAAACCTTTCCTATCCATATATTTGTCTAAATGTCTTTTAAATATTGTTATTGTACCCGCCTCAACCACTTCCACTGGCTGCTTATTCCATATGCGTCCCACCCTCTGTGTAAATTAGTTGCCCCTCAGGTTCCCTTTTATTCTTTCATCTCTAACCTTAAACTGATGCCCTCGAGTCCTCGAGTCACCAACCCTGTGAAAAAGACTGAGTGCATTCACCCCATCCATGACTCTCATGATCTTATTTACCTCTATAAACGTCCCATTCAGTTTCCTGCGCTCTAAATAAAAAAGTCCTAGCTTGTACAACATCTCCCTCAGACACTTGAGTCTTGGCAAAATCATTGTAAATTTCTTCTGCACTCTTTCCAGTTTAATAACATCCTTCCGACAGTAAGGTGACCAAAGCTGAACACAATACTCCGAGTGTGGCCTCACCAACGTCCTGTATAACTGCATAACTTCCCAACTTCAATACCGAATGCCCAGATTGATGAAGGCCAGTGTGCGAAAAACCTTCTTCACTGCCCTGTCTACCTGGGACTTCACTTTCAGACAACGGTGGACCTGAACTCCAAGGTCCCTCTGTTCCACTACACACCTCAAGGCCCTACAACTCACCATGAAACCCCTGCCTTGATTTGACTTTCCAAAATGCAAGACCAGCACGGTGGCTCAGTAGTTAGAACTGCTGCCTCACAGCACCAGGGTCCCAGCTTCAATTCCTGCCTCGGGTGACTGTCGGGTGGAGTTTGCACATTCTCTCTGTGTCTGCGTGGGTTTCCTCTGGGTACTCCTGTTTCCTCCCACGTTCCAAAGATGTGTAGGTTAGGGTGAATTGGCCAGGCTAAGTTGTCCACAGTGTTAGGTCCATTAGTCAGAGGGAAATGGGTCTGGGTGGTCCCTCTTCAGAGGGTCGGTGTGGACTGGTTGGGCCAAAAGGCCTGTCTCCACACTGTAGGAAATCTAATCTAACAACTTTCTATATTTAACGCCATTTGCCATTTTCTCAGCCCTCTTCCCCAGCTGATCAAGATCCTGCTGCAATTGCTGTTAACCTTCCTCACTGTCCACGATACCCCTTATTTTAGTGTCATCAGCAAACTTACTAATCATGCCTTGTACATTCTCATCCAAATCATTGATATAGACAACAAATAGTAATGGGCCCAGTACTGACCCCTGAGGTACACCACTAGTCACAGGCCTCCAGTCCAACAAGCATCCTTCTACTATTACCCTCTGCTTCCTACCATCAAGCCAATGGTGTATCCAATTTGCCAACTCCCCCTGGATTCCATGCAATCTAACCTTCCAGAGCAGCCTATCATGTGGAACCTTATCAAAGGCGTTACTGAAATCCATATAGACTACGTCTACCGCCCTGCCCTCGTCAACCTTTCTGGTCATTTCATCAAAAAATGCGAACAAGTTTGTGAGGCATGATCACTCACTCACAAAGCTATGCTGACTGCTCCTAACAAAACCCTGTCTCTCCAAATGCATGTGTATCTAATCTCTCAGAATCTTCTCAAATGCCACACCCATCACAAACGTCAGACTTATTGGTCTATCGTTCCCAGATTTTTCTTTGCAGCCAATCTTGAATAAGGGCACAATATTTGCCCTGAACCGCGCCCATGGGAAATAATGATGCAGAAATATCATCCACGAGCCCTGCAATTTCTTCCCTCATCTCTTGCAGTGTTCTTGGCTATATCCGGTCAGGTCTCGGAGATTTATTCACCTTCATACATTCTAAGACATCCAACACCTCCTCACTGTGATAAAGATTGTCCCCAAGATTTCGCCACTGACTTCGCCAAGTTCGCAAGTCTTTATGTCTTTCTCCATGGTAAACACAGAGGAGAAATATTAATTGAGAATGTCGCCCATCTCCTGAGGTTCTACACATACATGTCCACTTTGATCCTTAAGGGGTCCTATTCTCTGTCTAGCTCCTTTAATATACTTAAAGAACATCTTTGGTTTCACCCTAATCCTCTCATCAAAGCCTATCTTGTGCCCCCTTCCTGCCCTCCTGATTTCCTTCTTCAATAAACTCCTGTATGCCCTGTATACTTCCAGGGACTCCCTTGATCCCAGCTGGCTGTTCCTGCGCCATGCCTCGTCCTTCTTTTCTGGTCAAAACCTCAATATCTCTTGTCATCCAGGGTTCCCTATTACTGTCAGTCTTGCCCTTCACCTTCACAGGAACATATACACTTTGAACTCTAGCTGTTTCACTTTAAAATGTCTCCCACTTGCCAGATGTCCCTTTGCTTGCGAACAAACCACTCCAATCAACCCCTGCAAGCTCCTGTCTAATTCCATCAAATTTTCCCGTGCCCAATTTAGAATTGAACCTTTTGTCTCTCTCTGTAACTATTTTAAAATTAATCGAACTATAGTCCCTGGTCCCAGAGTGCAGCCCCACTGTCACCTCAATCACCAGAGGGCGCTCTACTTCCAAATAATAGGTTAAGTTTTGCCCCTTCCTGAGTAGGACCCTCTATATACTACTTGAGAAAACTTTCCTGAATGGACTTAACAAATTCCATCCTGTCTAAACCCTATCTCTCAGTCCTGGTCTACAGAGAACATAGAAAGGTACAGCACAGAACACGCCCATTGGCCCACGATGTTGTGCTGAGGATTAAGCCTAATGTAAAATAAAATAACTTAACCTACGCACCCCTCAACTCACTGTTATCCATGTGCATATTCAGCAGACGCTTAAATGTCCCTAACAACTGCTTCCACCACCACAGCTGGCAACGCATTCCATGCATTCACAACTCTCTGAGTAAAGAACCTACCTATGACGTCTCCTTTACACCTTCCTCCTAATATCTTCAAACTATGACCCCTCGTACCAGTTCATCCTGCCCTGTGGAAAAGTCTCTGGCTGTTGGCTCTCTCCATGCCTCTCATTACCTTGTATACCCCTAAGTTAGGAAAATTAAGATCCCCTACTATATCTTAATTGCTTCAGCACGCCTCCCCAGTCTCCCTGCATATTTGTTCCACTCATTCCTATAGAGGATTTGGAGGCTTGTTTTACAAGCTCAATAAGGCCATCATGCCGCTCTGATTTCTAAGCTCTTCTGTTTTTTTTTTGCTTTTCCCCCTCCCTTTTTTCACTCTTTGGAGATTTTTCATTGTCTTTGGCCGCAAAAGGGTGGGCCCAGCTCCTGAGGACGTGAGGCAGCAGTGGCAGGATTGTCCTCCTCTGGGAAAGCAAGCTCAGTGCGGGGAGCGAGGGAGCCCTCGGATAGCTTACCATGGCAGCAAGTGTGGGCCCAGAGGTGAGGAATGACGCTGGAGCATCGCGACTCTGAAGCTGGTGGGCCCAGTGCAGGACTCGAGGTGCTGGTCAGATGGTGGCAACAGCAAGGCCTGCCTCTGCAGTTGGTGGGGTAGGCGGATCGTGCAGTCAGGGTTGGTCAGCCATGGCAATGTGTAGGCCCGAATTGGCACCCCTGACAGATCGATAGAAATGATGGTTGCGACAGAGATGGTAGGTCCTGGACTCCTGAAATGGTCTGTGATGGCAGCGCCCTGGTGGGCACAGAACCCATTGTGGAGATTCTCCCCCCACCACCACCCATGGCAAGCAGAGCACAAGAAATGAGGAAAAACTCTGTTTTTCATTACATTTTAGTGATACCATAAAATTTCTGAAACCTAAAATGGCGTTTTCAGTGCCTTTAGTACAAGTGACAATAAATCTTTCAATTCAATTCAATTGTTTCGAATGTATTGCTGCCCCACCCAATAGTTGACGAGAAATGGAGAAATAAATATGTAAGATCTCAGATATCTGAAGTATGGTAGGGTTGTAATAGTCGGGGGTTATAAACGTCCAAACAAAGTGGCGACACGGTGGCTCAGTGGTTAGCACTGCTGCGTCACAGTGACAGGAACCCTGTTCAATTCCAGCCTCGGGGCGACTGTCTGTATGGAGTTTGCACATTCGCCCAGTGTCTGCGTGGATTTGCTCCAGTTTCCTCCCAAAGTCCAAAGATGTGCAGGTCAGGGTGAATTGCCCATTGTGTTCAAGGATGTGTGCATTAGTCAGGGGTAAATATAAGGTAGGGAAATGGTTCTTGGTGGGATACTCTTTGGAGTGTCGGTGTGGACGTGTTGGGCCGAAGGGCCTGTTTCCACACTGTCGGGATTCTATGAGTCTGGAGTGTAACTATCAAAATGTTGAGGACTTGAATGGAGATGAATTTGTTAAGTGGAAACAAGACACTTTTGCATTTAAAAAGTGGATGTAGCTTCCAGAGAAGGTGAAATATTTGACCTTCTCTAGGGAAATAAGGCAGAGCAGGCAACTGAAGTATCAATGCTTGAGCACTTTGGGGCAAGTGATCAT
>NC_057753.1:3881743-3890577 GCF_004010195.1 Chiloscyllium plagiosum
TCCTTTAATATACTTAAAGAACATCTTTGGTTTCACCCTAATATTCTCATCAAAGCCTATCTTGTGCCCCCTTCCTGCCCTCCTGATTTCCTTCTTCAATAAACTCCTGTATCCCCTGTATACTTCCAGGGACTCCCTTGATCCCAGCTGCCTGTACCTGCGCCATGCCTCGTTCTTCTTTTCTGGTCAAAACCTCAATATCTCTTGTCACCCAGGGTTCCCTATTACTGTCAGTCTTGCCCCTCACCTTCACAGGAACATATACACTTTGAACTCTAGCTATTTCACTTTAAAAGGCCTCCCACTTGCCAGAGGTCCCTTTGCCTGCAGACAAACCACTCCAATCAGCCCCTGCAAGCTCCTGTCTAATTCCATCAAACTTTGCCTTGCCTAATTTTTTATTTGAACTTTTTGTCTCTCTCTGTAGCTATTTTAAAATTATTCGAACTATAGTCTCTGGTCCCAGAGTGCAGCCCCACTGTCACCTCAATCACCAGAGGGCTCTCGACTTCCAAATAATAGGTTGAGTTTTGCTCCTTCCTGAGTAGCACCCTCTATATACTGCTTGAGAAAACTTTCCTGAATGGACTTAACAAATTGCATCCCATCTAACCCCTTAAAGATCTCTCAGTCCTGGTCTACATAGAACATAGAAAGGTACAGCACAGAACAGGCCCATTGGCCCACGATGTTGTGCTGAGGATTAAGCCTAATGTAAAATAAAATAACTTAACCTACGCACCTCTCAACTCACTGTTATCCATGTGCATAATCAGCAGACGCTTAAATTTCCCTAACAACTGCTTCCACCACCACAGCTGGCAACGCATTCCATGCATTCACAACTCTCTGCATAAAGAACCTACCTATGACGTCTCCTTTATACCTTCCTCCTAATATCTTCAAACTATGACCCCTCGTACCAGTTCATCCTGCCCTAGGGAAATGTCTCTGGCTGTTGGCTCTCTCCATGCCTCTCATTACCTTGTATACCCCTACGTTAGGAAAATTAAGATCCCCTACTATATCTTAATTGCTTCAGCAAGTCTTCCCAGTCTCCCTGCATATTTGTTCCTCTAATTCCTGTCTAGGATTTGGGGGCTTGTTTTGAAAGCTCAATAAGGTTATCATGCCGCTCTTATTTCTAAGCTCTTGTGTTTTTTGTTTGCTTTTAACCCTCCCTTTTTTCACTCTTTGGAGATTTTTCATTGTCTTTGGCAGCACAAGGGTGGGCCCAGCCTCCTGAGGACGTGAGGCAGCAGTGGCAGGATTGTCCTCCTCTGGGAAAGCAAGCCCAGTGCGGGGAGCGAGGGAGCCCTCGGATAGCTTACCATGGCGGCAAGTGTGGGCCCAGAGGTGAGGAATGACGCTGCAGCATCGCGACTCTGAAGCTGGTGGGCCCAGTGCAGGACTCGAGGTGGTGGTCAGATGGAGGCAACAGCAAGGCCTGCCTCTGCAGTTGGTGGGGTAGGCGAATCGTGCAGTCAGGGTTGGTCAGCCGTGGAAATGTGTAGGCCCAAATTGGTACCACTGGCAGATGGATAGGAATGATGGTTGCGACAGAGATGGTAGATCCATGGACTCTTGGAATGGTCTGTGATGGCAGTGCCCTGGTGGGCACAGAACCCATTGTGGAGATTCTCCCCCCACCACCACCCATGGCAAGCAGAGCACAAGAAATGAGGAAAAACTCTGTTTTTCATTACATTTTAGTGATACCATAAAATTTCTGAAACCTAAAATGGCGTTTTCAGTGCCTTTAGTACAAGTGACAATAAATCTTTCAATTCAATTCAATTGTTGAGAATGTATTGCTGCCCCACCCAATAGTTGACGAGAAATGGAGACGTAAATATGTAAGATCTCAGATATCTGAAGTATGGTAGGGTTGTAATAGTCGGGGGTTATAAACGTCCAAACAAAGTGGCGACACGGTGGCTCAGTGGTTAGCACTGCTGCCTCACAGCGACAGGGACCCGGGTTCAATTCCAGACTTGGGGCGACTGTCTGTATGGAGTTTGCACATTCGCCCAGTGTCTGCGTGGATTTGCTCCAGTTTCCTCCCAAAGTCCAAAGATGTGCAGGTCAGGGTGAATTGGCCATGCTAAATTGCCCATTGTGTTCAAGGATGTGTGCATTAGTCAGGGGTAAATCTAGGATAATAAGGTAGGGAAATGGTTCTTGGTGGGATACTCTTTGGAGGGTCGGTGTGGACGTGTTGGGCCGAAGGGCCTGTTTCCACACTGTCGGGATTCTATGAGTCTGGACTGTAACTATCAAAATGTTAAGGACTTGGATGGAGATGAATTTGTTAAGTGGAAACAAGACACTTTTGCATTTAATAAGTGGATGTAGCTTCCAGAGAAGGTGAAATATTTGACCTTCTCTCGGGAAATAAGGCAGAGCAGGCAACTGAAGTATCAATGCTTGAGCACTTTGGGGCAAGTGATCATTATTCTATTAGTCATAAAATAGTTATGGGAAAGGGTAGAACTTATCAAAATCTTGAAGTTCTAAATTGGAGGGCGGCCAATTTTGATGGCATTTGGTAGAACTTTCAAAGGTTGATTGAGGGAGGCTCTTCACAGGTAAATTGACGGTTGGGAAGTGGGGGGCTTTTGAGAACATGATGATGGGAGCTCAGAGACAATATGCTCCTGTTCGAGTGATGGGTGAAGCTGGTAGGTGTAGGAAATACTGAATGACAAGTGAAATTAAGGCTCTGGTCGAGACAAAGGAGGCATATGTCAGCTATAGACAACCTGGATTGAATGAAACCACAGGAATATTGTTTGATTGATTTGATTGATTGTCACGTGTCCTTAAGTACAGTGAAAAGTTTTGTTTGTGAGCAGTACAGGCAAATCACAGTAAACAGGGAAAGAAGGGTGAAAGTCACTTGGACAGAGTGAGGCAGACAATGCACAGGACATGCATGAGGCAAGATCAACATGAATAGCAGCAGGAAAGAAGATGTTCTTGAACCCACTGGTGCATAAAATTCAAGCTTCTGTGTCTTCTGCCTGACGGAAGGGGTTGTAGGAGAGCATTGCCGGGAGGCGATGGGGCTCCGATGATGTTGGCGACCTTTCCATGGCAATCAGAGGTATGGATGGAGGCTATGGATGGAAGGTTGGCTTCCATGGTGGTCGGAGCTGTGCACACAACCTTCTGCAGTTTCGTACGGTCTTGCTGGAGGAGATGCCGTACCAGGCCATTGGGCACCCAGGTAGTACGCTTTCTGTGGTGTTTCTGTAAAAGTTGGTGAGAGTCCTTATGGACATGCCAAATTCCCTGAGCCACCTGAGGAAGAAGAGGCGTTGTCGTGCCTTCTCAATCGGTGCACCTACGTGGGAAGTCCAGCCCGGGCTGCCAGTTATCACCACTCCTTGACACTCTCCACCCTCTCAACCTCCACTCTGTTGATCTCGGTGGTGGTGGTGGTGGGTGGTGTTCGTTGAAGTCATTAAGCTTTCTTTAGTTTTGCTGACATTGAGAGAAGTCGATACCATTGTACCACATCACCAAGTATTCTATTTCCTTCCTCTATTCTGCCTCGGTGATGTTGTCAGCAAATCTGAACATGGAGTCCGTTCAGAATTTGGCCACACAATCTTGGGTGGACAGGGAGTATAGTAGGGGGCTGAGAACACATGCTTCGGGGGTCTCCAGTGTTGAATGTTACCTTGGAGGAGGTGCAGTTGCCAACCTTCACTGATTACGGACTGTGGGTCAGAAAGCTGAGGATTCAGTTGCAGAAGACGGAGCCATCTGAACTGCTCTCAGAGTTTTGAGATGAAGCTGGAGGGGATCATGCTGTTGACGGAGGAGCTGTAGTCAATCAGCAGGAGTCCTGGCTCTCAAAGTGTTCCAGGGATAAGTGCAAGGCGAAGGAAATGGCGTCCGCTGTGGATCTGCCATGCTAGTAAGCAAATTTCCGGTGACTAAGGCAGGCTATGAGACTAGAGTGGATGTGGGCCATGACCCAGTCTCTCAAAGCACTTCAAGATTATGGGTTTCAGAGCCACTGGGCAGTAGTTATTAAGGCAGATTCCGTGTGCTTACTTAGGAACAGGGATGACGGTGGCCTTTTTGAAGCAGGTGGGGAGTTCAGCTTGTAGGAGGGAGGGGGTCGAAGATGTCTGTGAATACCTCCAGCAACTGGCCCACACAAGATCTCAGTGCACAGCCGGGGATTCGGTCCAGGCCCTTGGGTAGCCTTCCGGGAAGACCAATCTGTCCGCAGTGATGACAGAGGGAACAGGTGTAGCGGCAAGTGACACTGCGCCAATAGCATTCCGCTCAATCCCCGCATAGCAAGCATTCAGTGCATCAGGGAGGGACGCACCTTTTCCCACTGTGTGCCTCTGCTTTCATTTTGTATCCTGTTGTGTTGTTTAGGCTTTGCCACAAGTGGCCGGCTTCTGTCCGGCTGGTTTTGGCCTCTAATCTAGTCTGGTACTGCCTCTTGGCATCTCCTAGTATAAGGTTCGGAGCAGTACAGAATTCGAAAAGGGGACATGAATTAGGTTTGGCAAATAGATTAACGGTGAATGCAAAGAGATTATCCAAATACAGTAACAGCAAAAAAGTAACTGGCGGGAAAATAGAATCCCTTAAAGATCAACCATGTTTGGAACCACAGGAGAGGGGTGAGTTACTAAATGAAAATGTAGCACCAGTATTTACTTTGGAGAAGATCATGGAAGCTAGGAAACTTAGGGAAATGAACAGTGATGAAGGCAGATGCTGCTTGAAAAGCTCAGCCGTTCAGACAGCATCTGTGAAGAGAAATCGGAGTTAATATTTCGGGTCAGCTGACCCTTCCTTAGAACTGATGGTAGTTAGGGAAATGTTGGTTTATATGCAGAAGGTAGCGTTGGGGGGAGGGGGTAAAGAGTAAATGATAGGTGAGGATTGGATAGACAGCTATCTCGCGAGCAGAGCGAATAGCTGTTAATGGAGACCGTTAGTGGCTAACAATAGATAGTGTGTGAAGGCAGACTATGTGATTGCAAGGCCTGCTATGAGACATCTCACCCGGGTCTGAACCATCAGCACCTCTCTTCCCTCCCGCAACAGCGACAGGGTTCCCCTTGTCCTTTCCTCCCTTCTCTCCAGCCTCCACATCCATTACTATTTCCGTCATCTCCACCACCTGAAACGCATTCCCCTCCCCTCCCTTGTCGAGTGCTTTCCCACCGGAACGTCCCGGTCTCCTCCCTCAATCCCAACAACTCCCCCCACAGCCCCTTCCCCTGCAACCACCGAAGGTGTAACACCTGTCCCCCGTATCCAAAAACCCAAACACCCCCCTTCCAGGTGAAGAGACACTTTACCTGCACTTCATTCAATCTCGTCCGCTGCACGCGCTGCTCACAACGCAGAGTCCCTACGTTGGGGAAATGAATCATAGACTGGGTGACCGGTTCACAGAGCATTGACATTCTGCCCACAGAAAACACCTTGAGCTTCCAGTTACACCCCACCCTGTTCCCTGGCCAACATCTCAGTCTCCGGCTTCCTGCAGAATTCCAGTGAAAGTCAGCGCAAGCTGGAAGAAGCATTGACATTCTGCCCACAGAAAACACCCTGAGCTTCCAGTTACACGCCACGTTTACACCCCACCCTGTTCCCTGGCCAACATCTCAGTCTCCGGCTTCCTGCAGAATTCCTGTGAAAGTCAGCGCAAGCTGGAAGAACAACAACACGTCATTTTCCGTTTGGGGACCCCGCACCCCTCTGGGGTCAATATCGAGTTCAATCATTTTGGGGTCTGAATTCTCCCATGTTCAACTCCCGTATCCCTCACACCAGGTCTTGTTATCAAATAGTCTGCCTTTACACAGTACCTATTGTTCGCCGTCTCCATTAACAGCTATTCACCCTCCCAGCCAGATCATTATCCGCTCCATTGTCTGCCCAACCATTCTTCCCTCTCCCTGGGCTCTGTCCCACCTATTATTTAGTCCTTAACCCTCCCCACCCTACCTTTTGCATATAAACCAATATTTCCCAAGCTACCGTCAGTTCTCAGGAAGGGTCACTGGACCTGAAACATTAACTCCAATCTCTGTTCACAAACGTTGCCAGAAGCTTTTCCAGCAATTTCTGTTTTTGTTTCTGATTTACAGCATCCAGGGTTCAATAGAATAGAATAGAATCCCTACAGTGTGGAAACAGGCCATTTGGCCCAACAAATCCACACCGACCCTCTGAAGAGTAACCCACCCAGACCCATTCCCCTGATGATTCTACATTATCCCCAGACTAATGTACCTAACCTGTACATCCCTGAACACAACTGGCAAATACAGGATAATGGGTCTGGGTGGGTTACTCTTCAGAGGGTCAGTGTGGACTTGTTGGGCCAAAGGGCCTGTTTCCACACTGTAGGGATTATGTAATTCAATGAAGAACAGCTTCTTCCCTGCTATTATGAGGTTTATGTACAGACCTCAAATTCTGATCTCTCTCCCTCTCCCTCTGTCTCTTCTCTGCGGCTATAATACTGTGTTTTGCTCTGGTCTGCTATCCTGGTTGTCAGGTCTTTTCAGCATGTAAACCAACACTGTTCGACTGCACCACAGCACATGTGACAACAACAGTTGGGGTTGGCTCACTGATACCAGATGACAAACAGACTGTCTCACTCAAGTGGTGGGGGCCACATCCTGTTCTCGAAGGTGTGTGGGAGCTCTTCCCTCAGTCTCCCTCCTCTCCTCCTGGTCCATCCTCCACCTGCTTGAAGATTAGTCTCTGGGGACCACCCGATTAGAACCACTGCCTACCAAGTCTGATGAGAACTTCCCAATAAGACCATCTCCCACCTTGTACACTTAATATGTTTCATTATGTAGCTATGATATGGAGCTGCTGGTGTTGGACTGGGGTGGGCAATGTTAAAAAAATCAGAGTGGAGAGCGGGCTGCTGGAAAAGCACAGCAGGTCAGGCAGCATCCGAGGAGCAGGAGAATCAACGTTTCGGGCAAGAGCCCAGATTCTCCTGCTGCTCGGATGCTGCCTGACCTGCTGCGCTTTTCCAGCACCCCGCTCTCCACTCTGATCTCCTGCATCTGCAGTCTTCACATTTTCCAAAGTTAAATGTCACACCACACCAGGTTATAGTCCAACAGGTTTATTTGGAAGCACTAGCTTTCGGAGCGCTGCTCATTCGCAAGGTAGTTATCTGGCGAAGGAGCAGCGCTCTGAAAGCTAGTGCTTCCAAATAAACCTGCTGGACTACAACCTGGTGTTGTGCGATTTTTAACATGATATGTCTAGGGTCTGTTAACTTCTGAATCCTTTTCACCAATGGTCTTGGGACAGTCACTCATGGCATTGAATGGCTGCTGTGTTCATGCCAGCCCTTACTGGAAGGTTAATTTATCATTCTTTCTGAGAACCAATGTTTGTTATTGAAAACAACATACAGTGAGTTGAGCACCAGATAAGTAGTTGAGGCTACCTCAATGGACATCATGATCACATTGTTCTTCATAATTTTACCCCTTGTTTTCACACAGTAAAATGTTGCAAAGTTAAGGACTGCTATAACTGAATCCCCAACCAGAAGCCATTGTATTACGTGAGCTCAGTCTGATAATTATGGCCAGACCATTCAGGAGAGATAGTAACAAGCATTTCCACAAAGAAAAAGGTGCCGGGTGGTTGGAACCTCTCTGTCACAGACCGTAGTGGATGCGAAATCCGTTATTACATCTAAACCTGATATAGATAATCTTTTTTTAAGCAAAGACGTTTGAGGGATGGGGTCAAAGGCAGGCATATGGAGCTCGGTCACAGACCAGCCATCATCTCATTGAATGTCATGTCAGGCTCACGAGGAGAAATGGTTTACTCCTGTTCATAGAACATAGAACATAGAAGAATACAGCGCAGTACAGGCCCGTCGGCCCTCGATGTTGTGCCGATCCAAGCTCACCTAACCTACACTAGCCTACTATCCTCCATATGCCTATCCAATGCCCGCTTAAATGCCCATAATGAGGGAGAGTCCACCACTGTTACTGGCAGGGCATTCCATGAACTCACGACTCGCTGAGTAAAGAACCTACCCCTAACATCTGTCCTATACCTACCCCCCCCCCCCTTAATTGCTACATTGCTATGACCCCTACACTCAACAATATGAACTATTTACAAAGAACAAAGAAAATGTACAGCCCAGGAACAGGCCCTTCGGCCCTCCAAGCCTGAACCGATCCAAATGTACTGTCTAAACCGGTCGCCCAATTCCTAAGCATCTGTATCCCTCTACTCCCCACCTACTCATACATCTTAAATGAACCTACCGTGCCTACCTCTACCATCTCTGCTGGCAACGCGTTCTAGACGCCCACCACCCTCTGTGTGAAGTACTTGTCGCATGCATCCCCCTTAAACTTTCCACCTCTCACTTTGAAAGCGTGACCTCTCGTTATTGAATCCTTCACCCTGGGAAAAAGCTTGTCTCAATCCACCCTGTCTATACCCTTCATGATTTTGTAAACCTCAATCGGGTCCCCTCTCAATCTCCTTTTTTCTAATGAAAATAAACCTACCCTACTCAACCTCTCTTCATAGCTAGCACCTTCCATACCAGACAATATCCTCGTAAACCTTCTCTGCACCCTCTCCAAAGCATCCACATCCTTTTGGTAATGTGGCAACCAGAACTGTACACAGTATTCGAAATGCGACTGAATCAATGTCTTGTACAATTTTAACATGACCTGCCAGCTCTTAAACTCAAAACCTTGACCAATGAAGGCAAGCATACCATATGCCTTCTTGACCACTCTACCCACCTGTGCAGCAACCTTCAGGGTACA
>NC_057753.1:3891709-3897573 GCF_004010195.1 Chiloscyllium plagiosum
CATTATCCTTTAGAGCACCAATCCTTTCTCTAGTTACCCACTTGCTTCTTATATAAGAATAAAATGCTTTGGGATTCTCCTTAATTCTGCTCGCTAACGCTATTTCATGACCCCTTTTAGCCCGCTTGATTCCTCGTTTAAGACTTGTCCTACTCTTCCGAAAATTCCTCCAGGGCCCGTTCTGTTCTGAGCTGTCTGGACCTTATGTACGCTTCCCTTTGCCTCTTGGTTAGTCGTACAATTTCTCCTGTCATCCACGGTTCACGAATCTTTCCTTTCCTATCGTTTATCTTCAACGGGACATGCCTATCCTGCACTACCTTTAACCTATCTTTGAAAGCCTCCCACATCTCAAATGTGGACTTCCCTTCAAATAGTTGTGTCCAATCCACATTTCCCAGCACTTGCCTAATTTTGATATAATTGGCCTCGGTCCAGTTTAGTACTCTTCCCTTAGGACCACTCTCTTCTTTATCAATGAGTATTCAAAAACTTACAGAATTGTGGTCACTATTCCCAAAGAAATCCCCACCACAACTTGTCCTAGCTCATTCCCCAGTACTAGGTCCAATATGGCCCCTTCCCTCGTCGGACTATTGACACACTGCTCTCGAAAGCTCGCCTTACAAATTCTACCCCATCCAGACCTCTGCCGCTAAGTGTATCCCAGTCAATGTTGGGAAAATTAAAATCTCCCATCACCACCACCCTGTTGCCTCAACATCTTTCCAGAATCTGTTTCCCTATTTGTTCTTCTACCTCACGCTCACTGTTGGGAGGCCTGTAACACAACCCCAACATTGTAACTGCACCCTTCTTATTTCTCAGCTCCATCCATAATGCCTCACGACTCAATCCCTCCATAGAACAGCCGTGATATCGTCCCTGACCAGCAATGCAACTTCACCCCCTCTTTTCCTTCCCTCCCTTTTCTGTCTGTAGAGTCTATATCATGGAACATTTCGTTGCCAATCATCATGCCCTTTCTTCAACCAAGTCTCTGAGATTGCAATAACGTCACACTCCCAAGCACCAATCCAAGCCCTAAGTCCATCTGCCTAACACACTATACTCCTTGCATTAAAGTAGATGCATTTCAGGCCACCAGTTCTTTTGCGCTAACATGCTCTCTGCCTACTCTTCCCTTTATTAATGCTATTTTCATAATTCTTACAGTCTCCAGTCTCCACCTCGCTACCTACTTGTTTTCACTTCTGGTTCCCAGCCCCTGCCACATTAGTTTAAAACCTCCCCAGCAGCAGTAGCAAAATCTCCCCCAAAGACCGACCCTTTTGTAATAGTCCCACCTTCCCCAGAACCGGTCCAAATGTCCAACAAATCTGAACCCCTCCCTCCTACACCATCCCTCAAGCCATGTGCCCACCCTGCCGATTTTTTCATTTCTACCCTGGCTAGTACGTGGCACTGGTAGGAATCCCGAGATCACTACCTTTGAGGTCCTCCTCTTTAACGTTTCTCCTAGCTCCCTGAATTCTTCTTTCAGGACCTCATCTCGGCTTTCTACTTCTATCGTTGGTGCCTATATGCACCAAGACAACTGGCTGTTCACCCTCCCCTTTTAGAATGCTCTGCAGCCGATTGGTGACATCCCTGACCCGAGCACCTGGGAGGCAACATTCCATCCGGGAGTCCTGTTTTCAGCCACAGAACTGCCTATCTACTCCCCTCACAATAGAATCCCCTATGACTGTGGCCCGATGGGTTTTCTTCCTGCCCTTCTAAACAGCAGTGCCCGCCACGGTGCCATGATCCTGGCAACTGCTGCCCTCCCCTGGTGAGCCCTCTCCCCCAACAGTATCCAGATGACCGCAGGGGACACCTGCACTGCCTTCCTACTCTTTTTCTGCCTTTTGGTCACCCATTCACTGTCTCTTTCAGCAAATCCTAACCTGCGGTGTGATCAGTTCACTAAACGTGCTGTCCACAACCTCCTCACATCGCGGATGCTCCACAGTGAGTCCATCCACAGCTCCAGAGCCGCCATGTGGTCAAACAAGAGCTGCAGCTGGACACACTTCCTGCAAGTGTAAGAGTCAGGGACGTCAGCCACATCAAGCAAGAGGCACATGCCACAGGTCTGAGGTCCCCTGCCATTGTAACCTTAGCTTTGTATGAACTAACTAAAACCAAACAATGCACTTAAATATATGAAAAAGAAAGATAAGAAAGAAAGAAAAGCCTTACCTTACCAAGTCTTTTTCTTCCGGTTAGAGGAGGCGGGGGGGGGGAGGGAGATACTGCACGTCTAGTATCTCGGGTTTAGCCACTGCCCAAATATAAATTTAGCCCTTACCTTCCCGACAGCCCTCGCTTCACTCCTTCTTCTCTCCTCGCCACTCTGTCACAACCAACAGAAAGACAAACCACAGAATTATAATATGCAAGATGGGTGTCTTTGAGACTTCAGTTTTCAGAGATTAATTTAACCAAAAACAAAACAACAAATTGAAAAATTGGGCATTCCTTTTTCTTTCACTTTGGCGATGTCATGTACCGAACTGACTGAATGGTGACACGGGGGTCACCAGACAACGTTTACCAAAGTGAAGTCTAAGTGATGTGACCAGAATTGACGGAAAATCAAGTCATGGATTTTCATACCATGACACAACACAGGAGCAGTCATCTTCTTTTCTGTTCTTTACAAAGGCGCACAAATTGAAACGCTCATACCATACATGCACCACCCTATGTGTGAAAAACATTGCCCCTTAGGTTCCTTTTATATCTTTCCCCTCTCACCCTAAACCCATGTCCTCTAATTCTGGACTCCCCGACCCCAGGGAAAAGACCCTGGCTTTTCACCCTATCCATGCCCTTCATGAGTTTATAAACCTCTTTACAGGTCCCCCCCTCAGCCTCCGACGCTCCGGGGAAAATAGCCCCAGCCTATTTAGCCTTTTCCTGTCACTCAAATCCTCCAATCCTGGCAGCATCCTTATCAATCTTTTCTGAACCGTTTCAAGTTTCAGAACATCCTTCTGAACTGTGGTCAGTTCAGACCAGAACTGACCACAGTACTCTAAAAGTGGCCGAATCAACGTCCTGTACAGCCGCAACATGACCTCCCAATTCCTATACTCAATGCACTGACCAATAAAGGCAAGCATACCAAATGCCTTCTTCACTATCCTATCTACCTGTGACTCCACTTTCAAGGAGCTATGAACCTGCACTCCAAGGTCTCTTTGTTTAGTAAAACTCCCCAAGATCTTACCATTAAGTGTATAAGTCCTACCCTTGTGGATAAAATTCCGGCAGTAACAGATACCAATGTGAACAACTCAGTCCTGGCTATGATTCACAATCTAATCCCACTAGTGTAATTATAGACGGACTTGCTCGAGTCTCAGCAGGGCTCTTGAACAAGGTCAATTTTTTTCCGCACTCGGAGTAGGTGAGCAAACCCGCCCCAGTGTGAATGCGCTGGTGCACCAACAGACGAGAGGACTGACTGAACGCCTTCCCGCACACAGAGCAGGTGAATGGCCTCCACCCGTCCCGACCCGTCCCGCCAACACCCCCCCCCCCCCCCCCACACACACACACACGCACTGGTGTTTAATTGTCTGAATTCATATGCTCCGGGCACTCAAAAACGGCTCTGTCTGGTGTGAACACGTTGGTGTCCCCTCAGGGAGGACAATTCTGTGAAGCCCTTCCTGTACGTGGAGCAGGTAAATGGCCTGTGAATGCGCTGAAGAGTTTCCACCTCAAATGGTGGTCTGAATCCCTTTGCACGGTCCTCACATCCCCCACTGTTTCTCGGACCTGTGCCTGCACTTGTTTCTCAACAGGCCAGATCATCGCCTGAGAAACTCACCCAGACACAGAACACACGTCCATTTCTGGGCATGGTGCTTTCTCCATTCCATGTTGAGATTATGATGCTTTGGAGATCTTCGGGAGACAAAGGTTTCTGTCAGAACTTGATGTGACGCTCGGTTTAAGATCCTCACATTGTATTCCTCCCTTTCCAATGCCCCTGTAAATTTGATTTAACTTAGAAAAAGAAGAAAGAAATGAGTGAAGAGAATCCCAAAATCACGTCGTTTGTGAAACTGGTAATTAATGGGGCTGCCACAGGTTAAAAGCAACCATGGAAGCTGCTGAATTGTCATTCAAAACCCAACTGGGTTCACAGGTTCCCTTCGGTGAAAAATGCCAGTCATTGTTCAAGACTCTGGTCCTGAGCGGGAGAGATCTTGAGCACTGAAAAAGGCCCTTTGGCCCAACTTGTTGGTGCTGGTCAAAACCAACCACCACACTATTCCAATTCCATTTCCGACATTCAGCCCACAACCTCTTACCCCTTTACATCAAAATACTTAAATTTTATAAAGGTTTCTGCTCCTAACACGCTTATAGAGAGTGAGTTCCAGATTCCCGCGTCTTTAAACAAAATAGCGGACAGAAAGTGGTGTGGATATTGCAGCTCCTCCTCAGTGCAGGCTTTCTTGTATAATTCTTACAGTTTTTACAGTCCCGAATCATAAGGTTATTTTTAAACTTTGAACCATTATGGAACTCTTGTAGTCCAAATAATCACAAAACAAAAAGGCAATGAGATTTGGTTTTCGAACGGATCTTGTGTTGAGGGGATCTCCACGCGTTTGTCAAGTATCGATCTGCAGAGTGAACTTTTCTGTTTTAAACGTTTACATTTCTAAACATAAGCATCTGAAAACATTTAAATACCAAAATAAAACAAGAAAAATGCAAAGGAGAGTTTTTTTTTACAATTGCGAAGAAGGAAGTTTTTTCAACAGAGTTTGTGTTGTCGAGTTTCGAACTGCAGAATGATTTTTTTTGACAAAAGTAAAGTTTAAGTTAAAAAATATGCAAAGGAGTGACTTTGACTTTCGTAATTTGTGGACAGGCTGACATTAGGATGATTCTGCAGCATGTACTCTTTTTTTTAAAACCTGGAGATTGAAAGCTGAATATTGGATTATTTCAGAAGGTGCTTTTTCAGTTTGTTCAGTGTTTGATTTCTTTTTTAACATTAATATTTGATATGAAGGTGAAAGGGGTACTGTACCTTTCAGAGAGTTGAAGGACTTAGCAAGAACACAGAGTATTGGATAATTCACAATGTAACATTTGGTCCAGCAGCTAGCAGTACCTGGGTTGCTATCAGCCAAAAAAAAATCAAATTTGGCCAATCAGTTTAAATTATGCTGCTCGATACCCAGCTCCAAACAAGTTTGAATTTCATATTTTGACGATATTAATACCAATACAACGATCCGATGCTTTGGGGTTTAAAATCGAGAAAGACTTGAACGGTGGGACGAGAACTGCAAAAAGACCAACAGATGTAGGTTGCTAGTGAGTACTCTCGGAGAGGTACCTGTCTAGAGAAGGCGTTTGCACAGAGAGAAACATCGACACCGACCTGGAGAACACGTCTACAGAGGAAGATACAAAGGGAAGATTCGACAGCTGGTTGGTTTTGTAATTTGAATTTTTCGATAAGTCTTAATCAGGGGTTTTATCGGCCTTGAGGAAATGGTAAAAGATAGATTAGAGAAAGGAGTTGTAAAGAGATGTTAATTAATTATTCTCTGTTGCACTTCTTTTAATTTAAACAGTGATTTTTGAAAATAGTTCCTTACCTCTTGAATTTTATCAGATTAGTTAAATCATTGCTGGTTTTGCTGTGTTATGTTTTTGAATTTTTAAAAAATTTTGTGCCTGCTTAATATTAAATCTGTGGCCAAGTAAAGCTGGGAGAAAGTGAGGACTGCAGATGCTGGAGACCAGAGTTGAAAAATGTGATGCTGGAAAAACACAGCAGGCCAGGCAGCATCCGAGGAGCAGGAGAATCGACGTTTCGGGCA
>NC_057753.1:3897594-3910958 GCF_004010195.1 Chiloscyllium plagiosum
CGGAAGATGAGGCGCTCTTCCTCCAGGCGTCGTGTTGCCATGGTCTGGCGATGGAGGAGGCCAAGGACCTGCATGTCCTTGGCGGAGTGGGAGGGGGAGTTAAAGTGTTCAGCCACGGGGTGGTTGGGTTGGTTGGTCCGGGTGTCCCAGAGGTGTTCTCTGAAACGTTCTGCAAGTAGGCAGCCTGTCTCCCCAATGTAGAGGAGACCACATCTGGTGCAGCGGATGCAGTTAATGATGTGTGTGGAGGTGCAGGCGAATTTGCAATGGATATAGAAGGATCCATTGGGGCCTTGGAGGGAAGAAAGGGGGGAGGTGTGGGCACAAGTTTTGCATTTCTTCCGGTTGCAGGGGAAGGTGCCGGGAGTGGAGGTTGGGTTGGTGGGGGGTGTGGACCTGACGAGGGAGTCGCGGATGGAGTGGTCTCTCTGGAACGCTGATAGGGGAGAGGAGGGAAATATATCCCTGGTGGTGGGGTCTGTTTGGAAGTGGTAAAGCTGGTTTACTTTTATATATAAAGGTGTTATTGAGAGCTGCTTCCTTCTCGTGTTAATGTCACTAACAGTACACAAGAGACACTGAGTGTGGTGACTTGTCGACTTCCGGAAGTGATCAGTCAAATGGATGGGTGACTGTCAGGGAAGGTAAGTAGGTACAGATCTCTCAAGCGGGTTTTCTGGTTTGGGTACTGTTGAAAGAGATCGTCTCGCAGAGAAAAATACAAGAGGTAGTCGGATCTAAGAATGAATTTTATGTGATAAAATGTTTGTCAGCATTTAAAAGACTCTCCAGTGAGGGGAGCAGACAGGAAACTCTGTGGCATTGAATGTGAATACAGGATAGCATGCTGCTTTACTGGTGCCAGGGTTAAGGACGTGTCAAAACATTTGAAGAATATCATCAAAGGGGAGCAAGAGAAGCCGGAAGCTGTGGCACACATTGGAAGGAACGACATAGTGAGCCAAAGGATTAAGGCTTTGCAGAGCGAACATATGAGGTTCGGTGAAAGGTTCGAAAAGAAAAACAGCAAAAGAGGTAACCTCTGGTTTACTTTCCGGTGCCAAGTTCAAATGAGGGAAGGACTGAGAAGCTTGGGGAAATAAATCAATGGAAGAGGAAGTGCAAAGTGCAAGGATTCCGTTTCTTGGATCATTGGGATCTCTTTTGGAAAAGGCCTCCAAGAACACTGCAACAGGAGAGAGAAGAGAGTGCATGATATTCTTGCATCATCGTTAGCCACGGGTGAGGTCCCGGAAGACTGGAGAGTAATGAATGTTGTCCCCTTATTCAAGGAGGGCTTCAAAGAAAAACCTGGGAACTATAGATCAGATCAGTAAGCTGAACATCTAAGTTACTTGAGAAGATTCTGAGGGAGAAGATACATATGCATTTGGAAAGCCGGGTTTGATTAGGAGCAGTCAGCATAGCTTTGTGAGAGGGAGATCATGCCTCACAAACTTGTTAGAGCTCTTTGATGGAGTGACCGGGAAGGTTGATGAGGGCAGGGCAGTAGATGTAGTTTATATAGATCTCAGAAAGGCCTTTGATAAGGTTCCACATGGTAGGCTGCTCTGGAAGGTTAGATCGCATGGAGTCCAGGGGAGCTGGCAAATTGGATATACCATTAGCTTGACAGTAGGAAGCAGAGGGTAATAGTGGAAGGATATTTGTCGGACTGGAGGCCTGTGACTAGTGGTGTACCTCAGGGGTCGGTGCTGGGCCCATTGCTGTTTGCTATCTATATAAATGATTTGGATGAGAATGTCCAAGGCATGATTAGTAAGTTTGCTGATGACACTAAAATACATGGTATTGTGAACATTGAGGTAGGTTCTCAGATATTGCAGCAGGACCTTGATCAGCTGGGAAAGTGGGACAAGAAATGGCAAATGAAGTTTAATATAGATATGTGTGAAGTCTCGCATTTTGGAAAGTCAAATCAAGGCAGGGGTTTCATGGTGAATGGCAGCGTCTTAAGGAGTGTAGTGTAACAGAGGGACCTTGGGGTTCAGGTGCATGGTTCTATGAAAGTGGGGTCACAGGTCGACGGGCAGTGAAGGAGGCTTTTGGCACACTGGCCTTCATCAGTCAGGGCACTGAGTATAGAAGTTGGGAAGTTATGTTGCAGTTATATAGGGCATTGGTGAGGCCGCACTTGGAGTATTGTGTTCAGTTTTCATCACCCTGCTACAGGAAGGATGTTATTAAACTGGAAAGACTGCAGAAGGAATTTACAAGGAGGATGCCTGGATTCCATGTTCTGCATTACAGAGAGAGGTTAGACAAACTAGGACGTTTTTATTTAGAGGGTAGGAGACTTAAGGGGGACCTTTATAGAGGTGAATAAGATCATGAGAGGCATGGATAGGGTGTCTTTTTCCCAGAGTTGGGGAATCGAGGACGAGAGGACAACAGTTTAAGGTTAGAATAAAGGGATAAAACGGAACCTGAGGGGCAGTTATTTTACACAGAGAGTGGTATGCATATGGAATGTGCTACCAGCGGAAGTGGTTGCGGTGGGTACATTAACAACACGTAAAAGGCATTTGGAGAAATACACAGATGGGAAAGAATTAGAAGGATTATGGGCCAAGTGCAGGGAAATGGGGTTAGTGTGGATGGACATTGTGGTCAGCGTGGACCAGCTTGGGTCAAAGGGCCTGTCACCATGCTGTGGGACTCTCTGACCTGTTCAAAATGGATGGGTTTCACCTGATCTGGAAAGGGAAAAATGTCCTGGCAGGGAGATTTGCTAGTTCTAAGTCGGGAGCCTGTAAACATTTAGAAAGAGAGGTAGGGGCTTCCTAAGTAACAGAGAAAATATAAAGATAGACGAGGATGGCTCTGAATCAGAAAAGAGCCAGTTAATTAGAAAAGACAGGCAAGGACAAGTCAGAGAACAAAGTAACTCTGAAAGTTTTAACTGCGGTTTGAAAAGGCCCCGCATGAAAGTTGGGTCGCATGGGATCCGGGGGAGCGAGCTAATTGGATTCAAAATTGGCTTGATGGTTGGAAGCAGAGGGTGACGGTTGAAGGTGGTTTGTCAGACTGGAGGCCTGAGTCTAGTGGTGTGCCACAGGGGTCGGTGCTGGGACCTTTGTTATTTGTTTTTACATAAATCATCTGGATGTGAATGTACAAGGCATGATTAGTGTGCTTGCGGGTGATACAACATTAGGAGGTATCATTGATAGCGAGGAAGGTTACGAAAACTTAACAGAGGGATCTTGGACAGATGGGGAAGTGGGCTGAGGATTGGCAAAGGGCAACAGAGGGACCTTGGAGTTCAGGTGCATGGTTCTATGAAAGTGGGGTCACAGGTAGACAGGGCAGTGAAGGAGGCTTTTGGCGCACTGGCCGCCATCAGTCAGGGCACTGAGTATAGAAGTTGGGAAGTTATGTTGCAGTTATACAGGGCATTGGTGAAGCCGCACTTGGAGTATTGTGTTCAGTTTTGGTCACCTTGCTACAGGAAGGATGTTATTAAACTGGAAAGACTGCAGAAGGAATTTACCAGGATGTCGCCTGGATTCCATGTTCTGCATTACAGAGAGATGTTAGACAAACGAGGATTTTTTTTTTCTATTTAGAGGGTAGGAGACTTAAGGGAGACCTTTATAGAGGTGAATAAATCATGAGAGGCATGGACAGGGTGTCTTTTTCCCAGAGTTGGGGAATCGAGGACGAGAGGACAACAGGGAACCTGAGGGGCAACTATTTTACACAGAGGGTGATATGCATATGGAATGTGCCACCAGCGGAAGTGGTTGAGGTGGGTACATTAACAACACTAAAAAGGCATTTGGACAAATACACAGATGGGAAAGGATTAGAAGGATTATGGGCCAAGTGCAGGGAAATGGGGTTAGTGTGGATGGACATTGTGGTCAGCGTGGACCAGCTTGGGTCAAAGGGCCTGTCACCATGCTGTGGGACTCTATCACCTGTTCAAAATGGATGGGTTTCACCTGATCTGGAAAGGGAACAATATCCTGGCATGGCTCTGAATCAGAAAAGAGCCAGTTAATTAGAAAAGACAGGCAAGGGCAAGTCAGAGAACAAAGTAACTCTGAAAATTTTAACTGCGGTTTGACAAGGCCCTGCATGAATGTTGGGTCGCATGGGATCCGGGGGAGCTAGCTAATTGGATTCAAAATTGGCTCGATGGTAGGAAGCAGAGGGTGACGGTTGAAGGTGGTTTCTCAGACTGGAGGCCTGAGTCTAGTGGTGTGCCACAGGGGTCGGTGCTGGGACCTTTGTTATTTGTTTTTACATAAATCATCTGGATGTGAATGTACAAGGCATGATTAGTGTGCTTGCGGGTGATACAACATTAGGAGGTATCATTGATAGCGAGGAAGGTTACGAAAACTTAACAGAGGGATCTTGGACAGATGGGGAAGTGGGCTGAGGATTGGCAAAGGCAACCCAATACAGAGAAATGTGTAGTCTTGCACTCCAGAAAGTCAAACCAAGGTGAGACTTATATAGTAAATGGTAAGGTCCTGGAACAGAGGGACCTCTGGGTATAAGCTCATAGTTCTTTGAAAGCAGCGTCACAGATAGACAGGGTGGTGAAGAAGGCATTTAGCATGCAGGACTTCATCAGTCAAGGCACTGAGTGTAGGAGTTGGGACGTAATGTTACCATTGTATAAGTCATTGGTTGTGCCGCATTTGGATAATAGTGTACAGTTTTGGTCAGCCTGTTATAGGCAAGGCACAGTTAAAGCAGAAAGAGTGCAAAGAGGATTTACAAGGATGTGGCCAGAACTAGTGAACCTGAGTTATAGGGACAGGTTGCCCAGGATAGGGCTTTATTCCTTGGAGAATGAGGGGTGACCTTTATTGAGGTGTGTAAAATCGTGAGGGGTACAGACAGGATGAATGCAGATAGTCTTTTTCCCAGGGATGGGAAATTGAAAACGAGAGGGCACAGGTTTAAGTTGAGAGAGGAAAGATTTAAGGGGGAGCTGAGGGGCAACTTCTTCACACAGAGAGTGGTGTGGACGTGGAAGGGCTGTCAGAGAAAGTGGTTGAGGGAGGTACAATAGCAACGTTTAGGAAACATTTGGGCAGGTACATGGATGGGAAGGGTTTAGATGGATATGGACCAAATGCAGGCAATTGGAATTGGCTGAGTGGTCAGCATGGGGCAGTTTGGGCTGAAGGGCCTCTTCCCATGCTCTATTACTCCATGACTCTATGCACTTATTTCAAGTGATGACCATCTTGATGGGATTGTACTATAGACCCCCGCAATATTCACAGGGAAAGTGAAAAGCAAATATATAAATAATATATAGATCTCAAATCTATGTACAAAGAATTAAGGTTCTGATGGAAAGATAATTTAATTTTCCAAACATTAACACTATGGGAGAGCCATTCAAAGGATTGGATGATGGAGAGTTTGTTAAAGGTATTTGAGAAAGTTTTCTTTATCAAAATATTAATATTCCTATGACAGAAGGAGCAAAACTTGCCTTTCCCTCAAGAAACTTGGTATAACCACAAGCAGTCACCCAGTCTCCCTGACAGCACAATTGAAAACGGTACCACCCTAGTGAAATCGACTGTCAACTTATGGGACAACACCCTGCCAACCAGACCAGATTGAAGTTCTCAGCAGGGGGCTCAATCTCTGCCCCCACCACCAAAATGGCCCCTACCGGTCTCACGACAGACACAGAAGAATTCATCAGATGAACGACACTCTGCGAATTCTTCCAAGATGTCAGCAGTGAGACCAACGAGACGATCGGTGAGCTGGAATACTGGATGGAAAGATCAGGAGGTGGAGCGACCAAAGGAGGAGTTGATTTGGACCCTTCTGGAAGATCAATGGCCCTGGGCTGGGCACGTATAGTCAAATTGGCAGGAAAAGTGCGTGAGCCAGAATCGTCAGCCGCACCCACAAGGGAACACCAAACTTCGCCCGAGCACAACACAACGCCATCCATGCTCGAAAGAATAGACAATAGACAATAGGGGCAGGAGTCGGCCATTCTGCCGTTCGAGCCTGCTCCAACATTCAATTTGATCATGGCTGATCATCCTCAATCAGTATCTTGTTCCTGCCTTATCTCCATAACCCTTGATTCCGCAATCCTTGAGAGCTCTGTCCAACTCTTTCTTAAACGAATCCAGAGACTGCTCCTCCACTGCCCTCTGGGGCAGAGCATTCCACACACCCACCACTCTCTGGGTGAAGAGGTTTCTCCTCATCTCTGTCCTAAATGGTCTACCCCGTATTTTTAAGCTGTGTCCTCTGGTTCGGCACTCACCCATCAGCAGAAACATGTTTACTGCTGCCAGAGTGTCCAATCCTTTAATAATCTTATACGTCTCAATCAGATCCCCTCTCAGTCTTCTAAACACAAGGGTATACAAGCCCAGTCGCTTTCAGTGTAAGGTAATCCCGCCATTCCAGGAATTGACCTCGTGAACCTACGCTGCACTCCCTCAATAGCCAGAATGTCTTTCCTCAAATTTGGAGACCAAAACTGCACATAATATTCCAGGTGGGGTCTCACCAGGGCCCTGTACAGCTGCAGTAGAACCTCTTTGCCTCTATACTCAATCCCTCTTGCTATGAAGGCCAGCATGCTATTAGCTTTTTTCACTGCCTGCTGTACCTGCATGCTTACCTTCATTGACTGGTGTACAAGAAAACCCAGATCTCTTTGCACTGCCCCTTTACCTAAATTGATTCCATTTAGGTAGTAATCTGCCTTCCTGTTCTTGCCACCAAAGTGGATAACCATACATTTATCCACATTAAACTGCATCTTCCATGCATCTGACCACTCACCTAACCTGTCCAGGTCACCCTGTAATCTCCTAATATCCTCATCACATTTCACCCTGCCACCCAACTTAGTATCATCAGCAAATTTGCTAATGTTACTATTAATACCATCTTCTGCATCATTGTCATCAAACCAGCAGAGCAAAGGAGGAGCCATTGTCATTCAGAACTGAACAGACTACTGCACAGAAGTATTCCGACAACTGAACAACCCAAAAGCTACGGGCAACCACCTGCCAGTCCTGCTCAAGAACACACCCGTGAACTCAACAGACTGATCAAGAGCTTTGATCCAGTCCTTCAGAGCACTCTCATCCCATGTGCGGCTTGCGTAGGGGATTTTTATGCCTTCTGAAGATATGCAAAGCCGATCCACCTGGATGTCCCATTGTATCAGGCAACGGGAGCCTGTGTGAGAACCTCTGTAGCTGTGTTGAGGGCATCTTGAAATCCTCTGGACAGGAACCCCCTGGGTTCCGTAGTGACACCACAGATTCCCTGCAGATATTCAGCACCCACGGACCAGTCGAACCGGAAACATTCCTGGTCACAATGGATGTTTCAGCACTCTACACCAGCATCCCTCACAATACTAGGTAGCATCTTCAGTGGGCCTTCGGAAGAAGCACTGCTGATGTTTCCTGCTTTCTATTTATATGTTTGGGTTTCTTTGGGTTGGTGATGTCATTTCCTGTGGTGATGCCATTTCCTGTTCTTTTTCTCAGGGGTGGTAAATGGGATCCAAGTCAATGTGTTTGTTGAGAAGAGTTCTGGTTGGGATGTCATCCTTCTAGGAATGCTATTTACCACCCCATGAGAAAAGAAGAGGAAATGACATCTCCATAGGAAATGACATCACCAACCCAAAGAAACCCAAACATCTAAATAGAAAGCATTGCCTCATCCAGAGGCCCATGGAAGATGTTACCTAGTTGGGTGACAAAATGTCTGAAAATGAACCTTCCAGCTCAGCGAGCAAACCTACATCCAGAACCTCAACCTGAGCTACAAATCTTCTCAAAATTCGCTAACAACTACATCGTGACATCAACAATCCCAGCATCAGACTTACCTTGGGCTACTCTTTGGAACCAGTCTCTTTCTCGGACACACACATCTCCATCAAGAACGTAGACCTCAGTACCTCACTTTACCACAAGCCCACGGATAACCCCACATGCAGCACTCCCTGAGTTTCCACATATTAGAACAGCCATCCCCTCCGGACAAGCCCTACACCTACAGAGGATCTGCTCAGATGGGGAGGAACTTGACAAACACCTGAAGGTGTTGAGGGACACTCTTACATGGACGGGACATGATGCTCAACTCATTGATTAGCAGTTCTGACATGCCACAGTGAAAAACCATCATGACTTCCTCAGGAGATAGACACGGGCTACGGACGATAGGATACCCTTCCTCTCCCAATACTTCAAAACATTATCAATGAGGATGAGCACCTTTCCAAGACCCTTGCCCACGCCTCTAATTCTCACCTTCAAACAACCACCAAACCTTAAACAGACCATTGCTTACAGAAAGCTACCCAGTCTTCAGGAGAACATTGGCCACTACACCATACAACCCTGTCATAGCATACATTGCAAGAAGCGTCAGAGTGTAAAAATGGATACCACCATTACATGTGGGGGACACCAACCACCATGGACACAGCAGGTAACTCATGTGACTCAGCCAATGTTCTCTATCTCAAACACTGCAAGCAAGGATGGTCTGAGGCATGAGACATTGGCGAGACCAAGCAGACGCTGCAGTAGCAGATGGATGGACACTGCACAACAATCGCCAGACAGTGGTGTTCCCTCCCAGTGGCGGAACATTTCAGTGGTCAACGACATTCAGCCTCGGACCTTCCAAGGTGGACGTGCAACAGTGCAGAGTTGCTGAACAGAGGCTAGTAGCCACGTTCAGTAACCATGAGGATGGCCTCAACCAGATCTTGGGTTCATGTTGCACAATATACATATTCACACATGCACACTCTCTCACAGACACTCTCTGTTACACACACACTCTCTCTATCTTACATACACACACACACACACATCCACACACACACTCTCTTACATACACACACATTCTCACTCACACAAACACTCACATGCACCCTCTCATACACACATACTCTCTCTCTTACACACACACGCGCACTCACACTCTCTCACAAGCACCCTCTCTCTTACACACGCACACATACTCTCACAGACCCTCTCTCTTACATTCACACTCACTCTCTCATACAAGCGCTCACATACTCCAACCCCTCATACACACACTCTCTCTCACTCACACTCACACTCAGGCATATACTCCCTCACACTTGTGCAGGCTGCCTCTCAAGCACACACATAGTCCCTCACACTCAGACACAAACCATCTCTCTATCAAGCACATGCACACACCCAAACTCTCTCTCACTCTCTCTCACACACTCACACACACATTCACAAATCAATGGGGTGGATTTGCATTTACAGATACATTTGATTTTGTTAAAAATCACACAATCTATAGACAGTCAATGTGGTATTTTATAAATTCCTACTTTAGAAATAAAAGCAGTCTGGCTCCAGGATGAGACACAAACAGACATGAAACAATGCCTCACAATGAAAATTTATTGTCTGACCTAAGATGTCACCTTTATTCAAATAAAACCTGAAGTATCTTGGGGCAGGGATTTTCATATTAATCGACTGAAACCTGCTTCTCCATTCTACATAGAACGTTACAGCACAGTACAGGTCCTTCAGCCCTCGACATTGCGCCGACCTGTCGAACCAATCTGAAATTCGAACTGATTAAAGACTTAATAGCCATCTAGGTTTGTTTAACACATTCACGTAAGTTGTATGACCCTTTGATCTTTTACTATAAATTCTGTGTCCAATGTGTTCTCTCTCACCAGCTGCCTGAGTAAGGAGCACGGGGCTCCGAAAGCTTGTGGTTTCAAATAAACCTATCAGACTAAAACCCGTTGTCGTGTGATCTTTCACTGTTAGGAAAAAAGGCCGAACAAGTGTTAGTAGGGGAACACTTTGGAGTTAGTGATGCCTGTGCCATTAGTTTTAAAATAATCTGGAAAAGGATAAGTCTTCCAAAAAAATGAAAGTTTATAAATGGGAAAAATGCAATTTTTAAGAGTATAAAACAAGAACTTTCAAAAGTTGACTGGAGTGGACTGTTCAGAGGTAAAGGTATGGCTGAGAAGTGGGAGGCCTTCAATAGTAAGAGGGAAAGAATTCAGAAGCATTATGTTCCTGTTAGGGTGAAAGGCAAGGTGGCCAGATTAGGGAGCAAGAGATGAATAAAGGTTCTAGTCAAGAAGGAAAAGTAATTATACATCAGATACCATCAACTGAATCTCTTGAAGAGTGTAAAGGGTGGAGGGGCATTATTTGGAAGGAAATCAGCAAGGTGAAGTGGGGATAGGAGATGGCCTTGGCAGATAAGGTTCAAGATAATCCAAAACCAGTCCCCAAATACATCAGGAGCAATACAGTATCTTGTGGGATCAGCAGCATGGTGGCTCAGTGGTCAGTGCTGCTGCCTCACAGTAAAGAGGACCCAGGGTCAAGCCCAGACTTGAGTAACTATTTGCGTGGAGCTTGCAAATCCTCTCCTGACTGGATTGGTCCCCTCTGGGGTACTTCTGTTACTTCCCACAGATCAAAGATGTGCAGGCGAGGTGGATTAATGATGGGAAACGCAGGCTTGTAAGGGTGGGTGGGACGTTGATTCAAGGGTTGGTGTGGAATCGATGGGCCAAATGGCCTGTTTCCACACGGTAGGGATTCTGTGACCCCTTTAATACCAACAGAGCTGCCTTTAAGTTGTCGATTGGAGAGATATTAAATTAATACTTTGCGCAGTTTTTATTGTTAAGAAATGGAGGTTCGAGAACTCAAGAAATAAATTATGACGTTTTGAAAACAGTTCACATTATTGGAGAGCAAGTGCTGGAGGTGTCATAAAACTGAAAGGTAGACAAATCTCCAGGGCCCTGATCAAGTGTATTCCAGGACACTGTGGGAAGTTAGAGAGGAGATTACAGGGGACCCTGCAGAAATATTTGTATCATCTCCCAACACAGGTGAGGTATAGGAGGACTGGAGGGTGGTTCGTGTTTTGATTAGATTAGATTATATTCCCTACAGTGTGGAAACAGGCCCTTCAGCCCAACAAGTCCACACTGACCCTCCAAAGAGCAACCCACCCAGAACAATTCCCTACACCTAAAACTATGGGGCAATTTGGTATGGCCAATTCACACTAACCTGCACATCTTTGGACTGTGCGAGTAAACCAGAGCACCCAGAGGAAACCCACGCAGACACAGGGAGAATGTGCAAACTCCACACGGACAGTCACCCCGAGGCTGGAATTCAACCCGGGTCCCTGACGCTGTGAGGCAGCAGTGCTAACCACTGAGCCACCCTTGTGCCATTGTTTAAGAAAGAGCGTAAGGACAAGCCTGTAGACATGCGAGTCTGGCATTGGTGGTGGATAAATTGTTAGAGGTGATTCCAAAAGAGAAGATTTACATGAATGTGGGGAGACAATGGAATGATTAGAGATAGCCAACATGGTTTTGTGTGAGGAAGCTTGACTGAGTTTTTTTTTAACGAAAAGACTGATGAGGGCAGAGCGATAGATGTTTACTCGGAGGATTACAGATGGTGGAGACCCAGAATCAAAGCTGTGGTGCTGGAAAAGTACAGCCAGTCAGACAGCAGGACGCTTCGGGCATAACCCCTTCATCAGGTAAGTCAGAATGTTTTGCTGGGATGTTATTGATATAAATGACTTGGATGTCAATATAGGTGGCATGGTTAGTATGCTCGCAGGTGAGACCTAAATTGGTGGTGTCGTGGACAACGAAGCCCCTTCATCAGGTAAGTCAGAATGTTTTGCTGGGATGTTAGTAAAACTTTTGACAAGGTTCTACATGGGAGACTAATTACTAAAGTTAGGTTCCATGCGATTCAGGGAGGGCTTGTCAACTGAGTACAATATTGGCTTTGTGGTAGGAGACAGAAGGTAGTGGTGGAGCGCGTGTATTTTGCACCACAGCCCTATGACCTGGTGTTCCGTCAGGATTGGTACAGGGTCCACTTTTGTTTGTTAGTGATATAAATGACTTGGATGTCAATATAGGTGGCATGGTTAGTATGCTCGCAGGTGAGACCTAAATTGGTGGTGTCGTGGACAACGAAGGAGGTTATCTAAGGTTGGTCAAGTGGGTCAATGGGCCGAGGAGTGGCAGGTGGAGGTTAATTCGGATAAGTATGAGATATGGCACTTTGGTAATGCAAACAGAAACAGGAATCATACAATGAAACGTAGTGCCCTGGGTAGAGCTGTAGAGTAGAGGTTCAGGTTCATCATTCTTCAATGTTTGCGAGTCAGGTAGACAGGGTGGTCAAGGTGTTCACCTATGAAGGTAACAAACCTTTTAATATAGGAATTAGGGGCAGCCTGTTCAGGTTGCCCAGGATGCTGATGAGGCCTCGTCTGGAGGCAGTTCTGGTTGCTCTGTTACAGGAAGGATATGATGAAAACTGCACAGGGTTCAGAAAAGCTTTACCAGGATGACACCAGGAATGGAGGGATTGAGATCGAAAAACAGACTGGGACTTTTCTCGCTGGAGCACAGGAAGTTGAGGGGTGACCTTACTGAGGTTTATAAGATGATGAGGGGGCACTGATAGTTCATGAATATGAAAGTTTGGGAGGGACACGGGCTAAGCGCAGGCTGGTGGGATTAATTTAGTTTTGGACCATGGTCAGCGTTGGACCAAAGGGTCTGTTTCCATGCTGTTAGACTCGGTGGGTCAAAGTGAAAAAGGTTTCCTTCATATCATCTCGAAACCTTCTGCCCCTTATCTTAAATGTGTGTCCTCTTGTCACTGATCCCTCCATCATGGGGAAACATTTCTTTCTTTCGCCATACCTACATTCAAAATGTTAAACATCTCAACCTTGTCACTCTCAGTCCCTGTGCTCTAAAGAAAACAAATCCAATCTCTTTTCACCGCTGAAACTCTCAGGCCCTGACAACATCCTGATCAATCTCCTCTGCAGTGCTACCACCTTCTTCCCATAATGTGGAGTCCAGAACTGTCACTAATACTATAGCTGTGGCCAAGTCAACATTTCAGATTAACTGTTCTCTCTCAAACACTGTGCCTCACCTAATACAGGTTCCCATATGCTCTCTTAACCACATTTTCTATTTACCTGATACCTTAAAGGACCAGTGGACATCCACAGCAAGGTTCCTCTGATGTTCAGTGCTCTCAGAGCTTCTGAGTCTCAACTGGGGGGAGAGAGAGACGGACAGACAGAGAGAGAGAGAGAGAGACAGAGAGAGACAGAAAAAGAGAGAGAAAGACAGACAGAAAGAAAGACAGACTGACCGGGGTTTCTGTGGCAACAGGCAGGATTTAAGGATGGTGTGTTGCCTTCCTGGTGCCAGAGTTAAAGACATCACAGACAGAGTGCAGGAAATCCTCAAGGACGAAGGTGAA
>NC_057753.1:3911458-3914261 GCF_004010195.1 Chiloscyllium plagiosum
GTGGCAGCTCTCTTGAGGCAAGGGAGAGGTGCGTGCGCAGTCATCCTGGACCAGCTGCAGAGAATACTGAGTTTCTGTCCTGCACTAACAGGGAGGGAATTTCCACAGGATGCTATAAAGAAAGGATTTACACGCAGCAAGAGAAAAACTGGTCTCTCCTGATTGGCTATCCTGAGAGTGACAGTAATGGATTTTGTATTTACAGGATTCTACAAGCAGAAGATTGATGGATGCAGAGTTCAGACCAAACATCATCTCAATCCCTGGATCTATTAGGACCTGAATCAGATGGACATCTGAATATGGAGGGATTAAGGTTTGTCTCTTCTGTCAGCAAAGATCTCAGGTACCAAGGTGACTGGGAATGTACTGAGACTCTCAACCTCTGGTGAGATCACTGCTGGAGAACTGCAGTTTGAAAAAAAAGACAGAAAAAACTGCAGAATCTCAGCAAGTCTGTGGAAAGGATTACACAGTTAATATTTCAAGTACTCCCTTTTGGAATCCGGAGAATTGTGTTCAGTTCTGGGCAACAGAAGTGAGGGATGATCAAATGGGTTTTCAAGTATTGTAGCACAGATTTACTAGACTAATATCTAAACTGTCAAGAGTTATATGAGAACACACAAAAGAGGCAGGGTCATTATGACAGGCTGCTTTTCAGCCTTGATTCCACACCAGCTCTGTAGACCAATCCAGTCCATCTTATTCACTTGCTCTAACCTTAAATTCTGGTAAATTTATTTCCTTAAAGTGCTGAATCAATTTTCTTTTAATGTTGAATCACTTTGCCTATTTAGGTAGGCAATAAGTTCTATATCATAACTACTGTCCATGTGAAAATGCTCCAATCACATCCACCATCACTGACTAACTCAAAACCTTTGATCCATCCCTTGTCCATGTATGGTCAGCTAATGAGAACAGATTGCCTTTCTCCATCGTATTTCAACCTGTTATAAATCTCATACATCTCAAGCAAAATTCTCAACTACTTTTACTGGGACCATTCTAAGAAGTGGTTCTGCACCTTTTCGAAGAGCCATAATCCTTCCTGAAGTGTGGACACAATACTCGAATTGTGGCCCAACCAGAGCTTTCTAAATGTTCTCAAAACTTCCCTGCTCTTTTCCTAATAACAGTTATTCACAGATTTCAAGATTCTTTTGCTTACTAATCTCTTAACATAGATTGTTACCTTGAACGTCCAGTGCACCTGAAACCTCAGCTCCCTCTGCCCATGCATGTTCTTTATAATTGTACCATTAATTATATATTTCCAATTCCTACCCCTTCAATTAAAATGAATGGCTTCACTGTGAGGGAGATATTCTCCACAGTTTAAAGACTGAGAGGAAACTTCATCAAAGTTTTCAGGATATGAAATGGGAACTAATAGAGAGAGAGAGGATCGAGCTCAACTAGATGGGGGAATCAAGGACGAGAGGGTATAATCTAAATTTAGAATCAGGTTCCAGAAATTATTCAAGTCCATTCTGATAGACTTCCTCTGCATGTTCTTAAGGACCTTCACACCATTTTTAAAATGTGGTGACCAAAAGTGGACATGACACTGGAATTCTGGCCTAACAAGTGCTCTATAAATATTCAACAGGACTTACCTCAGTTTTTACTCAATGCCAACATTTACGAAACTTGATTAACGAACATATTTGACTACCTTCAAAGATTTGAGCACATGAAACACAAATCCCTCGATCCCTACACACTCTGTGGAATTGTACCATTAATTATATATTATATTTGCCTTTACCTTCTGCTAAAATACAATGAAGAAGGTATTCCCTAGAATTCAAAGACTCGGTCGTTTTGATCAAAGCTCTGAATGTAGGTTTGCTTGCTGAGCTGGAAGGTTCATTTCCAGACGTTTCGTCACCCTACTAGGTAACATCTTCAGTGAGTCTCCAGGTGAAGCACTGCTCATAATTCCTGTTTTCTATTTATATTAAACAAAAAAAAATACATAGAAAGCAGGAATGACCAGCAGTGCTTCGCCCAGAGGCCCACTGAAGATGTTACCTAGTATGGTGATGAAATGTCTGGAAATGAACCTTCCAGCTCAGCGAGCAAACCTACTTCCAGAACCTCAACCTGAGCTACAAATCTTCTCCAACCACACTTGATCAAAGCTTTTTGGATGTGCATGGTACTGATATGGTAACATAGAACATTACAGTGCAGTACAGGCTTTTCAGCCCTTGATGTTGCGCCAACCTGTGGAACCAATCTAAAGCCCATCTATCCTAGCGGGGAGGAGGGGACAAACTGGATGTTTAAGAAGGAAATTGAAGAGAAAGTTAGAACAAGGGAAGTCAAGAAAGACAACTGTATCAATGAAGCAGAAAACTCACAAAGGGATCATGCTGTAAGGTTGAGTGAAATAGGAGTTGATGGGAAGGGTGAGGGCAGTAACAAATTAAAAATACTATACATGAATGCACGAAGCATTAGAAATAAGATGGATGAGCTTGAAGCTCTTTTGGAAATTGGCAGATACGATATTGTGGGGATAACTGAGACGTGGCTTCAAGTGGACAAGGCCTGGGAAATGAATATTCAAGGATACACGTGTTATCGTAAGGACAGACTGACGGGCAGAGGGGGTGGAGTGGCCTAGTTGGTAAGGGAGGATATTCAGTCCCTTGCGCGGGGGAACCTGGAGTCAGGGGACGTAGATTCAGTGTGGATAGAGCTGCGAAATACTAAGGGTAAAAAGACCCTCTTGGGAGTCATCTACAGGCCCCCAAACAGTAGTCTGGATGTCGAATGTAAGTTAAATCAG
>NC_057753.1:3915865-3964780 GCF_004010195.1 Chiloscyllium plagiosum
ATAGAAGATGGTATTAATAGTAACATTAGCAAATTTGCTGATGATACAAAGCTGGGTGGTAGGGTGAAATGTGAGGAGGATGTTAGGAGATTACAGGATGACCTGGACAGGTTAGGTGATGGTCAGATACATGGCAGATGCAGTTTAATGTGGATAAATGTATGGTTATCCACTTTGGTGGCAAGAACAGGAAGGCAGATTACTACCTAAATGGAGTCAAGTTAGGTAAAGGGGCAGTACAGAGAGATCTGGGTGTTCTTGTACACCAGTCAATGAAGGTAAGCATGCAGGTACAGCTAAGAATCTCTGTCATATTTGACTTAAAGATGTGTTTCGGACCACATGTCCACACAGTCACTGATACCAAATAATTCCATCACCATAACGTCACCCATCTCCACCCAAACCTGGCTGATCTGTTGCAGAAGGTTGAGTACAGGAAGCTTTTAAAGTGCTGAATTGAAATTTGGGCTGCTGATCTTCAAGCTTCCCATTGTGGCTCTTTAGAATAGTACAGGAGACAAATGAAAGATAGGTCACAGTGGGATTGATGCGGAGAATAAAAGTGATAACTGCCTGGAAGCTCGCAATCCAGCTGACAGACTGAACCGAGACTGTTCCACAAAGTGTGCTGACTCTGATCTCCAGCATCTGCAGTCCTCACTTCCTTCTCAGTGGAGAGCAGACTGCATCACGATCAGCGAATACAATAAATGAACTGCAAGAAGTAAATAAACCATTTGGTGTTCTCTTCAATAATCTCGAGAACAGCCCGAATAAAGATTAGATTAGATTACTTACAGTGTGGAAACAGGCCCTTCTGCCCAACAAGTCCACACCGACCCGCCGAAGAGTAACTCACCCAGACCCATTCCTCGACATTTACCCCTTTACCAAACACTATGGGGCGATTTAGCAAGGCCAATTCACCTAACCTGCACGTCTTTGGACTGTGGGGAGGAAACCGGAGCAGCCGGAGGAAACCCGTGCAGACACGGGGAGAATGTGCAAACTCCACACAGACAGTTGCCTGAGGCGGGAATTGAACCCGGGTCCCTGGTGCTGTGAGATAGCAGTGCTAAGCACTGTGCCACCGTGCTGCCCACAGATACTTCTTTGATGGGTAAATTTTGCTTAATGAAGCAAACTAATTGGCAGAATTTCAAATTCTAGTCCAGATGTCGGGCTCTTTAACATCAACAGACAGAAACCCAAACTGTCAGAATATCGATGGTTCAGTTCTGGCTGTGGTCAGCAGCAAGGTGCAATCCCTTGTGCCTCACTGAGCCAGTGCTCAGTCTCTTCTTAGCATGACCTCACGAGTGTTTGCCTCAGAAGGGACTGTTCTCGCATGCATCAGCTGCTCTTGTCTTTCCAAGTGTTGGGGATTTGGAGATTCTGGTTGAATTGCTGATGAATGAAGTCCATCTCCTTTTCCTTTCTCTCCCCCTCCCCCCCAAGTCATTGTCCCCGCTGTGCCTTTCTCTTCCTGCCCAGACATGGATCGGTGAAGGACGTGACTGAATCAGTTAGGTTTTGACAACACACCTCATGGCCCTCATGGATCACTGTTTGAAATATGTTTTATAGGGCATTGGAAAGGGACAGCAAGCTCAAGACAAACACCAAGTCCGAGACACTTAATTCATCAGGACCTGAATGTCATCGGATTTTGAACATGGAAGGTAAAAGCACTTGCAGCAGTCGGGAGAAACCGTACTCGTGTTCTGTGTGTGGACGAGTCTTCAACCAATCATCTGGCCTGTCAAGACACAAAGTTAGTCACAGCGAACAGAAACCGTGGAAATGTGGGGACTGTGGGAAAGGGTTCAATTACCCGTATGAACTGGAGACTCATCAGCGAGTTCACACCGGGGAGAGACCATTCACGTGCAGTGAGTGTGGGAAGGGATTCACTCAGTCCTCCAGCCTTCTGACGCACCAGCGGGTTCACACGCACGAGAGACCTTTTAAATGTCCAGACTGTGGGAAGTGCTTTAAAAGCTCCTGGGAGCTGATGACCCATCAGCGTGTCCACACTGAGGAGAGACCATTCAGGTGCTCTCACTGTGGGGCTGGATTCAAGTACTCATCTCAACTCACTGTACATGAGCGCAGTCACACGGGGGAGAGGCCGTTCACCTGCGCGGAGTGTGGGAAGGGATTCACCCAGTCATCGATCCTGTTGAAGCACAAGCGAGTTCACACTGGGGAGAGGCCGTTCACCTGCACCGAGTGTGGGAAGCAATTCGCTCAGTCTTCCAGCTTGCAGACACACCAGAGAGTTCACACCGGTGAAAGGCCGTTTGTTTGCCCTGATTGTGGGAAGCGATTCACGACCTTATATAACCTGCTGATACATCAGCGCATTCACACCGGGGAGAGACCGTTCACCTGCTCAGAGTGTGGCAAGAGATTTATTAACTCATCCCACCTGCTGAGACATCAGCGAGTTCACAAGTAACTCGAGAGATTGGATTTTGTCGCTCGTCACATCAGGACTGAATCACGTTCGTTGGGGTTTGTTTCTGCTGCTGTTAGTAAAGGCCAGCGTCCAGTAATATGTGCCAACATTCTGAATGAAAGTCGAATAGATAAGTTTCAGCCACGCTGTGTCAAGTATTTTCTAATATCGCTGAAACCCATTCGTTCCTCTTGAAGTGCTCTCTCTTTGTCTGGTTTCCTCCAAAAAGTGCAAGATACTTCTTCGTCACTAACATTCAGACGATCTGAACAACTGCCTGTGCCTCCTTTGCGTGAGCCGACTGGAGAAAATGTCTTCTGACGTTTGTCCACCTCCATCCCTGGGCGCTCAGCTTTCTCCGGTTTCACTCTCGATGTGCTGTCAGCACTCAGGTTGCCGATTGAGACCCACCACCTGCGCACCTTCGACCCAAATCTCCAAAAACTGCTGACTATTTCCCCATGTTTGTTGCTGTTGCTAATGGTTCACACTCTGTCTCTTCTGGTTCTGTCCCTCTCACCTTTACATCCATAATCCACCCGAAAATAAACCCTTAACCCCACCGTCCTTTCAGACCTCTGTCCCTTGTTCACACACTCCCTTTCTTTTCTGAGGCCTTGATGTCACTCAAGAATGTGTCCTCGATCTTTCCTATTTCCCATCTACGCGCTGTCACTTGGTCACACCACCTGAAAGCACTGTGTTACTTTTCATACGTACACTGAGACCATCCAGCTCTCCTCACCAACATCCCTCACCATTCTGAAAATGTTACAAAACAGATCAAACTACTAATCCCACATCCAGTGCTGGATGAAATGCAGTTATAAACTGGGATGATCAAGGCCATTGACTTTGTTCGCTCCTGATTAGATTAGATTCCCTAGTGTGTGGAAACAGGTCCTTCGGCCCAACAAGTCTGCAATGACCTTCCGAAGAGTAACCCACGGAGTCCCATTCCCCTCTAAATGATGCACCTAATGCTATGGGCAGTTTAGCATGGCCAATCCACCTGACCAGCTTGTCTTTGGACTGTGGGAGGAAACCGGAGCACCCGGAGAAAACCCACACAGACACGGAGAGGATGTGCAAACTCCACACAGTCAGTTGTCTGAGGCAGGAACTGAACCCGGTTCCCTGGTGCTGTGAGGCAGCAGTGCTAACCACTGAGCCACCGTGCTGCCCACGGTGATTGAGGCAGAATAGCACAGCTAACAATTTTGGTTATATTTGACTTTAACATGAGGTTCAGAGTACATGTCCACACAATCACTAATACCAAATAGTTCAATCTCACCCATCTCCATCTCAGCCTAGCTTATCTGCTGCTGATACCCTCATCCAGTCCCTTGTTACTGGTAGAGTTGGTGATTCCAATGCATTTATCCCACCCTCCTCTGCAAATGCAAAAATCATACAAAATTCTGCTGCCTCCGTACTTTCCTGCATCAAATCCTGTTCACCGATTTGCACACTTTGGCTCCTGGACGGGCAGTGTCTCAAATTTCAAAATTTGTAACCTCCAGTCACACAATCCTCAAGAAAGCTGCCCACATTGCATTGTGTCCTCAAGTCTCCCTGATTTTAATCACTCCATCATTGGTACTGTGCATGGGTGGGAAACTCTTGATATTCTTTTCCTGAACCTTTTCACCTCTCTCCTGATTAAAGAAGATGCTGCATTTTGGGAAAGCAAATCAGAGCAGGACTTATACACTTAATGGGAAGGTCCAAGGGAGTGCTGCTGAACAAAGAGACCTTGGAGTGCAGGCTCATAACTCCTTGAAAGTGGAGTCGCAGGTAGATAGGATAGTGAAGGCGGCATTTTGTATGCTTTCCTTTATTGGTCAGAGCATTGAGTACAGGAGTTGGGAGGTCATGTTGCGGCTGTACAGGACATTGGTTAGGCCACTGTTGGAATATTGCCTGCAATTCTGGTCCCCTTCCTATCGGAAGGATGTTGTGAAACTTGGAAGGGGTTGCGAAAAGATTTACAAGGATGTTGCCAGGGTTGGAGGATTTGAGCTATAGGGAGAGGCTGAACAGGCTGGGGCTGTTTTCCCTGGAGCATTGGAGGCTGAGAGGTAATCTTATAGAGATTTATAAAATCATGATTGTCCATTTATCCTATCAATGCCCAAGTCTTTTCCCAGGGGTGGGGAGTGCAGAACTAGAGGGCATAGGTTTAGAGTGAGAGGGGAAAGATATAAAAGTGATCTAAGAGGCAACCTTTTCACACAGATGGTGATGCGTGTATGGAATGAGCTGCCAGAGGAAGTGGTGGAGGCTGGTACAGTTACAATATTTACAAGGCATTTGGATGGGTATATGAATAGGAGGGGTTTGGAGGGATATGGGCCGGGTGCTGGCAGGTGGGACTAGATTGGGTTGGGATATCTGGTCAGCATGGACTGGTTGGACCGAAGGGTCTGTTTCCGTGCTGTACATCTCTATGACTCTATGCTTGTTAAAAACAGCCTGTCCAGTTAATAATCTCCATCATGTTGCCTTATCTGACTCTGTCAAATGTTTCTTTTGAAAAATCTTCTCTGAAGCCCCTTAGGACGTTTTATCACATGAGGCATATTATACAAATACACGTGGTTACTGGTTCACAGCACCAGTTTGTGCACAGTGAGACTGCACAAACAACAATCTATCAGACAAGTGACTGGTTTTCTTGGTGTTAAGATACACGTGCTTGTCCTGCTGGGGAGGAGCTGTGGAACCCCCTGAGCTCACAGTGGAGCTGACTGAGTTGTCGAACCGGCAGTGAACCTTGAAGAACCGCTATGTGGGATCTTTCCTCTTCATTCACCGACTCCCAGGTGAAGTTGCTTGCACGGTAAAACCGGTCGCTTTGAACCTCAATCTCACTGTGATCTTTAGTGAAAAGGTTACAACGTTCTGGTATTCATTTCACATGGTTTCTCACCCTTAGACCATATCAAAACGATTCACAACTGATGGACATGGAAAAGATAAATGAGAGGCAGAATAAATTTAACTTTACCTTTTTTTAAAAAAAAGTGTGCAGAAACACAATGACCTGGGAGTGTGTGAACATGATTCTTTGACTGTGACAGGATAAGTTGACCAAGTTGTGTTTTGAAAAAATCTAATAAGTTGCTCATTTATTAATGGACACAGGATATACTAAAACATGGAGTTCTCCTGAATCACTAAATTGGCGCATTGGAATATTGTAATAATTTCTGAGCATTAGACTTTCAAAAAGACGTCAATGCCTTGGGGAGGTTATAGAGGCAATCTCGGAATAATATCAGGGATGTGTGGTTTCTGTTCACTTGAAAAAACTGGAGGAGCTAGGATTGTTCTCCTCACAACAGGGAATGCAGAGGAGCTGAAACATTGGGAGGAGTTTTTCTAACACCCAGGGAGAAACGATTTGGATGCTCAGGTCGCCCATTGAATATCCTTGGCCTTTGACCTGGAAGAGAAAACAGTTTCTTTGTGGTGTGAGATTTCAGATATGGGTGTGACTGAGAAAGCGCTGAGATTCAAAATCCTGCACAGACCGCACCCTACAAATGTATTCCACTCTGGGCACCACACCTGAAGAAGGATGGACTTTTACTAGCCTGAGAGGATGTATGGAGCAGACTGACTTAAATGAGAATTGGAAAGAGGGGATTGAGGGAGGGCTGCTAAAATGAGTCAGTGTCATTACAGCATAGAGCAAGGCCAGTTGGCCCATCGGTTGGCATAAGGTAGATCCATTGAGTTAACAGTGTGGCCTAAAGATGAGTGTAGGAGCAATGGGGTTTAGTTCATGAGGCACTAATACTGTTACTGGGGCAGAGGAAACTGTTCTGGTGGAATAGAAGATACGGGAGGGGGTGGTGGGAAATGTAGGCCGCTGAATCACAAGAATATGGTGGCATTCCAAGGCATCAATTTCAGCAGTCACACCAAAATGTGACAGGAAGGGACAGAGAGCAGCAGGCAGGTGTTTGAACAAAAATCAGCAGGGAGAGAGAGAATGAACAAGAGGTAATAAGGCAAGGCTAATGGTTCTTTACTCAAACGTGTGCATCATATGTAACAAGAGGAACCAAGTTAATGGGATGAAAACAGATTAATGGATATGAACTTATAGGGGACTCAGTAATTAGCACTGCTGCCGGGACGCGAGTTCAATTCCAGCCTCGGGTGACTGTCTGTGTGGAGTTTGCACATTCTCCCCGTGTGTGTGTGTGTGTGTGTGGGTTTCCTCCGGATGCTCCGGTTTCCTCCCACAGTCCAAAGAGGTGCAGGTCAGGTGGATTGGCCGTGCTAAATTGCCCCATAGTGTCCAGTAGATCAAGTGAATCGGCCATGGGAAATGCAGGGTTACGGAGACACGGTAGAAAGATGGGTCAGGGCAGGATACTCTTTGGAGGGTTGGTATGGACTCGATGGGTCAAATGGCCTGTTTCCACACTGTAGGGATTCTATGATTCATGACGGACACACAGGAGATCAAAGCTGGGAACTATAACATTCAGGAGCCTCTGACCTTTCAGGAGGACAGGCAGGAAGGCAAGGGGGGCAGGTTGGATTTATTCATACAAGATGGAATTAGCACCTTAAGTAAGAAATGCTTCTGGATTAGATGATGTAGAATCCACATGGATGGAGTTAACAAAACACTGATGGGAGTTAGCAATAGATCCCCGAACACTAGCTGTAGAGTAGGACCAAGAATAGATCAGGTGATAACGAGGGCTTTTAAAAAAGGCAATACATAATCATGGGTAACTTTAATCTTATAAATTGGCTGAGGCAGCTGTGAAGAAAAAAATCATTGAGTGCATTTGGGATAGCTTGTTATCCATAATATGTGGATCTAACCGGGGATCATGCTACTTTGGAGAGGACTTATACACTTAATGGTAAGGTCCCAGGGAGCGTTGCTGAACAGGTGTGGTGCGGGTTCATAGCTCCTTGAAAGTGGAGTCACAGGTAGATAGGATAGTGAAGGTGGCGTTTGGTACGTTTTCTTTATTGGTCAGAGTACTGAGTACAGGAGGTGGGAGGTCATGTTGCAGCTGTACAGGACATTAGTTAGGCCACTGTTGGAATATTGCATGCAGTTCTGGTCTCCTTCCTATCAGAAGGGTGTTGTGAAACTTGAAAGGGTTCAGAAAAGATTTTCAAGGATGTTGCCAGGGTTGGAGGATTTGAGCTAGAGGGAGAGGTTGAAGAGGCTGGGGCTGCTTTCCCTCGAGTGTCGGAGGCTGAGGGGTGACCTTATAGAGGTTTATAAAATCATGAGGGGCATGGATAGGGTAAATAGACAAGGTCTTTTCCCTGAGATGGGCAAGTCCAGAACTAGGGGGTATAGGTTTAGGTTGAGAGGGGAAAGATATAAAAGAGACCTAAGGGGCAACTTTTTCACGCAGAGGGTGGAATGAGCTACCAGAGGAAGTGGTGGAGGCTGGTACAACTGCAACATTTAAAAGGCATTTGGATGGGTATATGAATAGGAAGGGTTTGGAGGGATGTGGGCCGGGTGCTGGCAGGTGGGACTAGACTGAGTTGGAATATCTAGTCGGCATGGACGGGTTGGTCTGAGGGGTCTGTTTCCATGCTGTACATCTCTATGACTCTGTGTGCAACAAGCCGGGTTTTATAAGTGATGTCAGACTAATAAATTCCATTCGGGATTGGTGATTATAATTGCTCGAAATTAGCATTTAGTTTGAGAGTGGGAAAGCCGGGACACTAACAGTTGTGTTGAACTTAAAGATGGATACTCACATGGGAACGAGGAATAGCGCTTATGATGCAGTGTTATTTTCCCTGCCTCTGGGCCAGGAGGCCTAGATACATATCCCACCTGTTTCAGAGGTGTGCAACAACATTTCTGACCAGGTTGATCAGAAAATATCTTACATGGGAATGGACACAGAACTGGCTGAAATAGACAGCGAATGGAGTTCACCAGAAACAGATAACCATAGGACAGTTAGCTTAATATCAGTCAATAGGAAAACGTTCGAGTCTATTTGAAAGGATGTTATTTACAAATACATGTTATAATCAAACTGAGTCAACATGGCTTCAGGATGAGGAAATTGTGCCGTACAAATGTATTACATTTAAATTTTTTGAAGATATAACAAGCAGGGTAGATGAAGTAATATGTTTGGACTTGCAACACGTATTCAACGATGTAGATCGAAAAGTGTGACGCTGGAAAAGCACAGCAGATCAGGCAGCATCCAAGGAGCAGCTAACTCGATGTTTTGGGCATGAGCCCTTCATCACCTCTCCTGTTCCTCGGATGCTGCCTGACCTGCTGTGCTTTCCCAGCGTCATGCTTTTCGACCCTGACTCTCCAGCCTACCTACACAGTCCTCACTTTCTCCAGGGTACTGCATAAGGCTATTTAATAACGGTCCATTCCGTGGAGGGGGGGGGGGGGGTTAGTGCATTAGTATCTTTGGAGGATTGTCCAATGAATAGAAAACAAAGCTGGAATGAGGGTGAATCTCTTGGAGCACAGCAATCTGTAATGAGTGGAGCACCACAGGGATCATTTATCTAAATGAGGGAAGGCTGCAAAATGCTGCAGCACTGAGTCATTTGGTGGGGGGTGGGGGGGGGGCGGTGGTTCTGGTGCTTGGATAACATAAACAAAACTAACATACATGTTCAGCAGGTAGGAAGGAAGGAAAGCAGATGGAATATTAGCATTTATTTCAAAGGGAATGGATTCTAAAAATCAGGAGGGGTAGCAAAGATTACACAAAGCACTAGTTACACCAGAACAGGAAATACTGTGAACAGCTTTGGTCACCTTATCCAAGGAAAGCTGTACTGGCTTTGCAGGTAACCCAGAGAAGGTTAATCACAGGTATGGTGAGATTTCTTCTGTTAAATAGTTGACTAGGTTCGGCTGATACTCATTGAGTTTCAGGAAAATGAGAGGAGACCTTATTGGAACATTGAGGATTCTTAGGGGGCTTTACAAGAGGGGTTTCGAGAGTTCAGTACAAGAGGGCGCAATATCAGAGTAACGGGTGCCCATTTAAGACAGAGATGAAGACAAACGTCTTCGCTGGGTACTGAGTCTGCGGAATGCACCTGTAATGACGAGGAATACAAGGCTATCGGCCAAGTGCTGGAAAATGGGATCAGAACAGTATGTGTGGTTGTCTTTGACCGAGGAGGAACAGGGCTGTTCATGCTTGGTCATTCAGTATATTCAAGGCGGAGACAGATGGTGTTTTAAGCAGACGGCAAACTAAGGGTTGTGGGTAAAGACAGGAAAGTGGAGCAGAGAACGATCAGATCAGCCGTGATCCTTGTTGAATGGTGCGGCCAACCTGATGGGCAGGCTAGCCCACCTCTGCCCCTTACACATGACAGTCCACTTCGAAAATCAAGCATTTACCACCCCATTTCTGGTTACTTGTCACTACATTTTGTTTTGTATTTGTGTTGCTGCTGCTCCTGTTATTCGTTGAGCTATACATTTTCTGATAGTTCTGTTGTGTGCCACTGCGTTAAATGTCTTTTCAGAGTCCACGTAAACTACAACATACCATTACCCTCATCAAAGGCCTGTTCCCTCCTCAAAGAATTCCAGGAAGTTAATGCAACGTGACTTTTCCTTGGGAAGTCCATGCTGCCTCCCTTTAATTAACCCACTTTTGTCCATGTGACTATTCATTCTGTCCTGAATTAATATTTTGAAGGAGTCAGCTGTTAAATTGATCGGTCTGGAACTGCTCGGCTTATCCTTCCACCCTTTTTGAAGGGGTGCATGACGTCTGCAATTCTCGAGTCCTCTGGAAGCTACCCGAAGTATAGGAAAGCCAAAATGATCATGGTCAGTGCCCCCTGGGGGTGCCACTTTTACTTTCTTCAGAGTGTCTGGGGTGGTTCTCATCCTGTCCCGGCTGCTTTGCAACTTTCAGGGCTGGACGTTTATCCGTCGCTTCCTCCTCCAAATTTCAAATACTTCCAGTGACTGAGTTACTTCCTCTGTCATCGCGGCATCGGGGGGACATCGGAGTCCTTCGTAATGACTAATGCAAAGTGCTCACTGAACATGTCTGCCGTGCTCTTTGCCACTATGTGTGAATCCCCTTTTTGGTGCCTTTTTTGTTAAATTCACATGTGCAACATGGGAGTCACTGGCTGGCGAGTATTTATTGCCTAACCATAGGAGAATGTGTACAAGGTATGAGCAGGTAGGGAAAGGGGTAGGTTTTGGCTTGTGTGGGACAAAGGCTCAGCTAGCGTGACATGGATCAGGTAAGAACTTGCAGTAAACAATGAGGTGCTGGAGGCAAGGGTCGTGGGTTAAGGAGGTGAAAAGCATTCATTATGTAAAGCCAGTTGACAAGGTTAAGACCATTCATTGTATAACTCCAGATGACTTAATCTTTACTGTTGATGCCCACTGAATGTGATGGTCACCCAATCAATATAGATTGTTGCCTATTTGGTTGCTGCTCCCTGTCAGTGACGATATAATTCATTAAGAAACTGGTGTTCGAGCGAAGACCGAGAACTCATATCTCTGTGCACGTGGGCCTGGAATAAAGATGAAGGAAGTAAAGCCGTACTGTGTCTCTGAGTATTTGCTTTGACTGATCCGGGGATAGGGAAATGGGACGACACATCGATGCCCCTGACAAAGCGGTGTTGAGCTGCCTTCTTGAGTCATTGCGACTCATGCGTATAGTTATACTCACAACACCGTTAGGGAGGGAATTCCAGCAATGGTGAAGAAACAGCGATACATTTCCAATCCTGGATGCCGAATGGGAGAACTTGCAGGGGGCGGTGTTCCTGTAAAGCTGCCGTCTTTCTCCCTCTCGTTGGAAGAAGTGGTTGGGGGTTTGCAGTGTGTTGTCGAAGGGTCTTTGGTGAATTATAGACAGTACATATTGCAGCGATGGAGCATTGGTGGTGGAGGGACGGGACGCTTATTGGATGAGTTGCCAAGAAAGTGGGCTGCTTTGTCCTGGATGGTGTCAAGCTTGAATGTTCTTAGAGTTGCACTCATCCAGGTAGGTGGGGAGTATTCCATTACACTGCTGGCCCGTTCCTTGTAAATGGTGAACAGACTTTGGGAAATCAGGACAGGAGTTACATGCTACTAATCTTGGAAATGCTCTTGTAGCCATTATTTATATGGCAAGTCCAATTGAGCTTCTGGTTGACAGTGGCGGATTCGGTAGTGGTAATGCCATTCAACGTCAAGGGGCAGTGGTTCAATTCTCTCTTATTGGAAATGATCATTGCCTGGCATTTCTATGGTGCAAATATTACTTGCCACTGTTCAGCCAAAGCCTGGACATTGGCCAGATCTTGTGTTTGAGCCTGGACCTCTTTGGTATCTGACGTGTCACGAATGGGACAGAACATTGCGCAGTCATCGGAAAAACATTCCAGTTCTGACCTTGTGACGGAGGGAAGATCAGTGGAGAAGTAGCCGAAGATGACACAGCCCTGGAGGAACTCCGACAGAGATGTCCGAGAGCTGAGGAGACTTGGAGCTGAGGCGCCTGACCTCTAATAACCGCAACCATCTTCCTTTGTACCAGGTATGAGTCTTCCCCACCGATTCTCATTGACTGCAGGTTCACTGGGGCTCCTTGATGCCACACTGGGTCAAATGCAACCTTGACCTAATGGCAGTGATTCTCCCCTCCCCTCTGGAATTCAGCTCTTTTGTAATGTTTTAATCAAATCTGCAATGCGATCAGGGTTAAGTGACCTGGAGAAACCGAAATTGGGTGTCAGTGAGCAGATTATTACTGAGCATATGCTGCTTGATAGCACTGTTGATGACAGCTTCCATTACTTTAGTGTTCATTGATGGGGCAGTAATTGGCCGGGTCGGATTTATCCTGCTTTTTACGGGCAACATATACTTGGGCAATTTCCCATATGGGCCCTACGCCTCTTTGACCAACCTTTAACCAAGCAGGTACCTTACTAAGTGTGGTCAGTCTGAATCTGTGAGGCAAAGCATCAAGGGTTTTCCAATCCATCACCTTCTCCTTTTCCACTCTTTGTGTCATCAGATTTCAGCAGCACGGATTTGTGAAGAGAGGAGAGAATCTCACACCGTCATACGATACGGTTCAGAGTTTGCTGGAACCGTCAGTTGTTGGACCATTTCTTGCATTTAATTCAAAGTGTTTATGATTGACATGGGTAAAACAGGAAGAAATGGGAGCAGTAGGTCATTCAGCCCTCTGGGTCTTCTCCATCGTTCAATATGTTGATGTCTGATCAGCCATCTCAGTATCCTGTGTCCCACTTTCTCCACGCATCCTTCGATCCCTTTAGCCCCAAGATCTGCACCTGACCCCGAACAGCACCATCCCATCCCTGGAGCTACTCGTGAACTTGCTGGTGTCTCAGCAGGTTGTACGACTGGGTGAATCCCTTCCCACACACGGAGCAGGTGAACAGCCTCTCCCCGGTGTGAACCTGCTGGTGCCTCAGCAGGGCAGAGGAGGCAGTGAAGCCCTTCCCGCACTCGGCGCAGGAGAACGGCCTCTCCCCGGTGTGAACCCGCTGGTGTTGCAGCAGGGCCGACGACTGAGTGAACCCCTTGCCGCACTCGGAGCAGGAGAACGGCCTCTCCCCGGTGTGAACCCGCTGGTGCTTGGTGAGGTCGGAGGATCGCCTGAACCCAGTCTCGCAGTCGGAGCACCTGAACGGTCTCTCGTCAGTGTGAAGAATTTGATGAGATATCAGCTCCCTGGAGCATTTGAAGGACTTCCCACAGCCTTGGCAAGCGAACGGTCTCTCCCCCGTGTGGAGCCGCTGGTGCCTCAGCAGGTGAGATGACCGGGGGAATCCCTTCCCACACACAGAACAAGCGAATGGTCTCTCCCCGGTGTGGACCCGCCGGTGAATTTCAAGGGCGGAGGGGGATTGGAAACCCTCTCCGCAATCTCCGCACCGCCACGGTTTCCTGCCACGGTGAGCGGCTTTTCCTTTCATCCTCCGAATTGGGAGACCCAGTCAGATCCTGGTGTCGTCTGTGCTGTCAGCCTCCTGGCCTTCTAATACACTGTGCAATGAGAACTGGAACAGTAAAAGACGGGTGTGAGGGAGCGGCCACCGAAACACAAAGACATATTGTGAAATGGACTGAAATGAATGTAGCCATCTACAGAGATGGAACCGGGGGCGGGAGGTTACAGTGAAAACTGACAGATTGCTGTAAAAAAACGCAACTGATTCATGTCCTTCCAGGAAGGATACCTGTCACCTGGTCTGGACCCACACAACACTCTGATCTCCCATAATGGAGAGAAAGTGAGGGAGACCGGGGGACTGCGGTGAGACAGATCTTAAACAGCTGCAACCTGAACAAGAAGATTGACAGAGTCTCCCGAACCCCCAATCCCCTCCACCACCTCAAAAGGACCACGGTAGCAAAAGTTTGTGAAGACCACCACAAAACATCCTGACTTGTCTTGAGCAGAAATTTCCTCTGCTTAAACATTGCAAAGACTGAAGCCGTTGACTTTTCAGTCCTCGCTACAAACTCTACTCCTTTCCGACGACTCTAGCCCTCTCCCTTGTAACGGTGAGCCAGACTGTTCACAACCACCTCACAATGAGCTTCCAATCACATTTTCCATCATCTCGAAGGCCGCCTATTCATACCTCGGTAACATTACCCGAATCCACCTTCATCTCAGCTCATCTGCTGCCGAAACTCTTAGCCATTCCTTAGTCACTTCAAGACTTAACCGTCCTAATGCACTGTCAGCTGGCCTCCCACATTCAACCTCACTGTCATCTTGAGGTCATCCAGAACTCTGGTGCGCATATGTTTGCTCACACCCAATTCCGTTCACACATCTGTGACGGTGCTGTCAGGTTAAAAAGGTTATTCTGTCTTTGGGTATTTTTTTTGAAGAGAAGTCGTAAAGGCAGAAGTGCTGCAGAGTCTAGGAAGTAACAAGGAAACAATGGAAGGGGAGCGGCCAGTTCTGGGTTTTTCTAGGATTTTTTTTTAAGTGTAGCAGTCGCAAGATGTTGGAATCCACAAGAGTCGCAAGCTTCAGTAAAGAATTCCTCGCACTTTCTCTGAGAGCTCTCTCTCGATGTTCTCTTCTGCCTGTAAGAATCTGAGTTTGAATTTACCTTCTTGCGGAGAGTTGATGGGATGCTACTGGATTGGAACAGTTAATTAGTAATAGTTACTGTATCGGGTCAGTTAAGTTTTCCAATGTTATTCTAAATTCCGCTTTTGTTTTGTTTGTGTTTCAACTGTAGTGTTTAAATAAGTTCTGTCTTGCCTAAAGCCGAGTGGTTTGACCAGCTGCATCACACCTTGAAGACCCACTTCACATCTACCTTTAAAACTAGAAAAGGTTTGGGTCTGGGCTACCTCCTTAAAATATTTTGAGTGGGTCTGGCCTGGTGTATGACACATCGCACCTGTGTTCACTGACCTACCTTCTGAAGCACCAAAACTTTAAAATTCTCATTCGTGATTTTCAAATTCCTCCTTGGCGCCTGCTTAGCGGTGTTATCGCCTCCAGCCGCGCAAATATCCCGTAGCTGTAATGTCACAACCCTCTGAGTTATCCATGGCCTCTTGAGCTTTTCTAAGAGATTTTAAATCGCTCCACCGTTGCTGACTGGGTCTATATATTGGCGAGTTTTGAGAAGATTTGTAGCCCAATTTGAGGTTCTGGATGTAGGTTTGCTCGCTGAGCTGGAAGGTTCCTTTTCAGAAGCTTCGTCCAGAGGTTCACTGAAGATATTATCCAGTATGGTGACAAAACGTCTGAAAATGAACCTTCAAACTCAGTCAGCAAACCTACATCCAAGGTCTATATACGCCAAGGCCACAAGCTTTGTCTTTTCCTCCCTTAACCTCTCTGCCTCTGACCTTACTTCCCTCAGAGTCATCCTTAAAACTTACTTTTCTGTCTCAGCTGTGGTTCCCTGTCTTACAGTGTGGCCCTGTGTCAAAAGTCGCTTTATAACATATCTATGAATGAAATGAATTATTTTATTCTTCAGTAGGTCTCATCTAAATACAAATTACTCTTGTCGGTTTGGACACTGATCATAATGCCTGGTTCTGTCATAATACATGGATGAGTACCTTGTAACTGTTGACCTAACAGCATTGCAGGAGCACTTTTACCATGGCATTTGTTCAAACATGGACAACTGGGGATTGGCAATAATTGTTTCTCTCTCGACTGAAACCAGCAGAGTTAATGTTTCACTCGTGTTTCACTAACACAGGGTGAAATATGGAATAAAATTGGTGCAGAATTTGGTCAATACAAGGTCAGAAGTGGAAAAGAAATCGACAATAGCATAGGAGAAACAATTCCTGATGGCGAATTTCAGGCGGGCACGGTGGCTCAGTGGTTAGCACTGCTGCCTCACGGCGCCAGGGACCTGAGTTCAATCCCAGCCTTGGGGTGACCCTCTGTGTGGAGTTTGCACATTCTCCCCGGGTCTGCGTGGGTTTCCTCCGGGTGCTCCGGTTTCCTCCCACAGTCCAAAGATGTGCAGGTTAGGGTGAATTGGCCAGGCTAAACTGTCCAAAGTGTTTGGGGATGTACAGGTTGGAGTGAATTGGCAGCACCTGGTCAGGTAACCTCATTCAGACACAGTCGGCAGAAATAACAACAGATTACTGAACAGAGCTAAAAGGAGGGGTGGATGTTACACACAGCAGGGGGGGACAGAGATGAACCAGAGCAAAGGATGGGCATGGATTCAGGTTAACAGTAAAGAAGCTACACCAGCTCCACAACCATGGAACCTGTCACAGGTAACAGAGAACAGCACAAAAAGCTCTAAATTATAGCTGAATTTTCAAAACATTCTCACCTTGACAACAATTACTCGGCTGGAGTCTGTCAATAAAACAATATTAGATTAGATTAGATTCCCTACAGTGCGGGGACAGGCATCTGGCCCAACCAGTCCACACCGACTCTCCAAAGAGTAACCCACCCAGACCCATTGTCGTAACCTACATTTACCCCTGAGTGGGGCACACGTATGGGCCCCAACTATGCCTGTCTCTTTGTTGGCTACGTAACACCGACTCTCCAAAGAGTAACCCACCCAGACCCATTGTCGTAACCTACATTTACCCCTGAGTAATGCACCTAACCTGCCCATCCCTGGGCACTATGGGACAATTTAGCACGGCCAATCCACCCTAACCTGCCCATCCCTGGGCACTATGGGACAATTTAGCACGGCCAATCCATCCTAACCTGCACATCCCTGGGCACTATGGGACAATTTAGCACGGCCAATCCACCCTAACCTGCACATCCCTGGGCACTATGGGACAATTTAGCACGGCCAATCCATCCTAACCCGCACATCCCTGGACACCATGGGACAATTTAGCAGTCGAGCGAGGGAGCCGTGGTTTACTAAGGAAATTGAATCTCTTGTCAAGGGGAAGAGGAAGGTTTATGTAAAGATGAGACGTGAAGGCTCAGTTAGGGCGCTTGAGAGTTACAGGTTAGCCAGGAAGGACATAAAGAGAGAGAGCTAAGAAGAGCCAGGAGGGGACATGAGAAGTCTTTGGCAGGTAGGGTCAAGGAAAACCCAAAAGGTATGACAGCAATAAAAGAATGACTGGGGTAAGATTAGGGCCAGTTAAGGACAGTAGTGGGAAGCTGTATGAGGAGTCTGAAGAGATCGGAGAGGCACTAAATGAATATTTTCCATCAGTTTTCACACAAGAAAAAGACATTGTTGCCGAGGAGAATACTAAGATACAAGCCATTAGACGAAAAGAGATTAATGTTCATAAGGAGGAGGTGTTAGCAATTCCGGAAAGTGTGAAAAAACAGATAAGTCCCCTGGGATGGTGGAATTTACCCAAAGGTTCTCTGGAAAGCTAGGGAGGAGATTGCAAATCCTTTGACTTTGATCTTTATGTCATCATTACCTACAGGAACAGTGTCAGGAGACTGGAGGATAGCAAATGTCCCCTTGTTCAAGAAGGGGAGTAGAGACAACCCTGGTAATTATAGACCAGTGAGCCTTACTTCTGTTTTGGGCAAAGTTTTGGAAAGGATTATAAGAGATAGAATTTATAATCATCTAGAAAGGATTAATTTGATTAGGGATAGTCAGCACAGTTTTGTGAAGGGTAGGTCGTGCCTCAGAAACCTTATTGAGTTCTTTGAGAAGGTGACCAAACAGGTGGATGAGGGTAAAGCAGTTGATCTGGTGTATATGGATTTCAGCAAGGCGTTCGATAAGGTTCCCCACAGTAGGCTAATGCAGAAAATATAGAGGCATGAGATTGAGGGTGATTTAGCGGTTTGGATCAGTAATTGGCTAGCTGAAAGAAGGTGGTGGTTGATGGGAAATGTTCATCCTGGAATTCAGTTACTAGTGGGGTACCACAAGGAACTGTTTTGGGTCCACTACGGTTTGTCATTTTTATAAACGACCTGGATGAGGGCGTAAAGGATGGGTTAGTAAATTTGCGAATGACACTAAGGTCAGTGGAGTTGTGGATAGTGCTGAAGGATGTTGTAGGTTACAGAGGGACATAGATAAGCTGCAGAGCTGGGCTGAGAGGTGGCAAATGGAGTTTAATGTGGGAAAAGAGTGAGAGGATTAACTTCGGAAGGAACAACAGCAATAAAAAATACTGGGCTAATGATAAGATTCTTGGTTGTGCAGATGAGCAGAGAGATCTCGGTGTCCATGTACACAGATCCCCGAAACTTGCCACCCAGGTTGATAGGATTGTTAAGGAGGAATATGGTGTGTTAGCTTTTATTGGCAGAGGGATTGAGTTTTGGAGCCACAAGGTTATGCTGCAGCTGTACAACACTCTGGTGCGGCCGCACTTGGAGTATTGTGTACATTTCTGGTCACCGTATTACAGGAAGCATGTGGAATTATTGGAAAGGCTGCAGAGGAAATTTACTAGGATGTTGCCTGGTCTGGAGGAAAGGCCATATGAGGAAAGGCTAAGGGACTTGAGGCTGTTTTCGTTAGAGTGAAGAAGGTCGAGAGGTGACTTAATAGAGACATACAAGATGATCAGAGGGTTAGATAGGGTGGACAGGGAGAGCCTTTTTCCTCAGATGGTGATGGCTAGCACGAGGGGATATGGTTTTAAGGGGGTGATAGATATCGGACAGACATCAGATAGTCGTCGGGGTGTGGAACGTACTGCCTGCAACAGTAGTAGACTCGCCGACGTTAAGGGCATTTAAATGGTCACGAGATAAACATACGGATGAGAATGGAATGGTGTAGGACAGATAGGCTGCAGATTGGTTCTGCAGGTCGGCACAACATCGAGGGCCGAGGGGCCTGGACTGCGCTAGAATGTTTTATGTTCTATACTCCTTCATATGAGAGAAACAACATTTACTTCTGACCCCAGTCAAGTCTGCTCCAGAAACTTCAAAGATCTTTCACTCCCTGCGATTTCTGATTTAAAATAATTCCTCAATTACTCTCAACAAAAAGCAAATCAGATAATCAAACGGTGCAAAAGAGGTCCTTTGACCCATCAAGACTGTACCTTCTAAAAATACACTATGAGGAGAAAGTGAGGTCTGCAGATGCTGGAGATCAAAGTTGAAACTTTATTGCTGGAACAGCACAGCAGGTCAGGCAGCATCCAGGGAACAGGAGAATCGACGTTTCGGGCACAGGCCCTTCTTCAGGAATGAAGAAGGGCCTGTGCCCGAAACGTCGAATCTCCTGTTCCCTGGATGCTGCCTGACCTGCTGTGCTGTTCCAGCAATAAAGTTTCAACAAAAATACACTATGACCTACATTAGTCCCATAACTGTAAAGTTATGTCCCTTTGTTATTGACCAACGGCCTTCTGTTCAACCTATCCAGTCTGCTAATACTCAGAAATACCTCGATCGGGTCCCCTCTCAAATTTCCTGAGCTAATCCAGTCTCTTTCCATCGCTAAAATGCTCTATTCCAGACAGCATCCTGGTAAATCTTCTACGCATCCTCCCAAGTGCAACCTCAGTGATCCGAACATCAATTATCCAAAGTTTGGATTATCCGAACAAAATCTCAAGGTCCCAAAAACATTTTATGAAATTTAAATTAAAGCACAGAGAGAGCAGGCAGCCAGGGCTGGCAGCAGGAGCAGGGTCGCCAGGGGAAACCCTGACCCTGTTATTACCCCCCACCAGGGGAATCCTGTCCCTGCTATTACCCCATTGCCAGGGGAACCCTGTCCCTGTTTTTACCCCATTGCCAGGGGAACCCTGTCCCTGCTATTACCCCCTACCAGGGGAACCCTGTCCCTGCTATTACCCCCCACCAGGGGAACCCTGTCCCTGCTATTACCCCCCACCAGGGGAACCCTGTCCCTGCTATTACCCCCCGCCAGGGGAACCCTGTCCCCGCTATTACCCCATCGCCAGGGGAACCCTGTCCCTGCTATTCCCCCCGCCACGGAAACTCTGATTAGTTCTCCAAACAATGAGTTTTTCTAACAAACTCCTCTCCGCCCGTCTCGTTCGGATCATCGAGGTTGTTCTGCACATCTTTCTGATATTGCAGCGACCAGAACTGCACACAGTCCAGTAGCCTCACCAAAGTTCTGCACAGCTCCAACATAATCTTCTTTCTCTTCTAATCTATGCTACAGCTGGTAAAGACAAGCTTTCCTTTCTGAACGACCCAATTATCCGGTCCTACTCCCTTTCAGGGATCCACAGGTAAGTATTTAGAGGTGCATTCCTCTGAGCTGCCGAGTGTCCTGCCATTCACTGAGTATTACCTTACTGTGATCCTCATTCTAAAGTGCATCACCTCACAACTGGAACGTAGAACATAGAAAAATACAGCGCAGTACAGGCCCTTTGGCCCTCGATGTTGCGCCGATCCAAGCCCACCTAACCTACACTAGCCCACTGTCCTCCATATGCCTATCCAATGCCCGTTTATATGCCCATAAGGAGGGAGAGTCCACCACTGCTACTGGCAGGGCATTCCATGAACTCACGACTCGCTGAGTAAAGATAAATCCTCATGCTACTGATCCACCCATCTGACCAATCCGTTTATATCCTCCTATAGCCTAATACCCTCTTCCTCACTGTCAGTCACCCAGCCCATCAATGCGTCATCCACAAACTTACTTATAGTCTCCCCTACCCACGTTCTCACCTACATCAGTACGAATATCAGGAACAATTAGAGACTGATCCCTGGGGTTTGCCACTGCACACTGGGCTCCAATCACACAAGCAGCCTTCTCTCTGTCTCCTATCACTGAGCCAACTTGCCAAGTTACCCTGATCCCACAAGCTTGGATCTTCATTATCAGTTTCCCATGTGGGTCCTCATCAGAGACCTTGCTCAAATCCATATATACTATATCAACTTCCCTTCCCTCACACTAATACTTGGTCACAAACATTCCACCAGATTTGTTTGGCATGGCCTCCCTCTGACACAGCCATGCTGACTACCCGATCAAAGTTTTACCCTTCACTATTTTCTCCAATAGTCTCCTTCTTATTTATGTTACACACACATGCCTATAATTCCCTGGTCCAGCTCTAGCACCCCTTTCAACAATCCTCCATTTGCAGTCACCTGATAACTGATACTTTATTTCCTTTAATCCTTCGTAACCAACGTCCATATACCACCTGTTTGACATCCAAACTCTACAAAGGATATTTATATTTATATCACACATCTTTTATCCCACACTGGAGTCAGAGAAAAATCTCACAGTTGGGGAAATACACAAAGGAGCATTACGACATCACACATAGGAAAGCAGAACATCAGGCTACGTGTAACTCAGTGATCATGACACACTATGAAGGATATAAATGTTTCTGAGAGGGTGCAGAAGAGGGTTACCAGAATAGTTGCAAGGATGAGAAATTTTAGCTGCAAGGTTAATTTGGAGATTGTTGAGAGATTTGACACAGTCACACAAGGTTATGATTGTCTAAATCAGTCTGGATTAAGATTATTTTCATGATCAGATCATAAAAGAGTTAAAGGACAGGGATTTAAGATGTTCAGCAAGACCCATAAGGGAGAAATGAAAAAGATCTTTCTTAGATGACAACAGGCAAACATCTGGAAACTCAATCCTTACCCTTGAATGTCAAATATCCAGGTCCTGATAAATCAACCAACACTGTCAGATCTCAAGGTGACAATTGGTTTGAATTTCCCAAATGCAAATCCTCCACTTGCAGTAACCTGAAAAACACATTTACAAAGTTATTATTCTTTAAGTTCTCTCTTTTCATTTTGCTGTACCAGTTACAAAAGCTATTCTAGTAAAGCTGCAACACTGACATCTCTTCACAGCGCCAGGGACCCGGGTTCAATTCCCGCCTCAGGCGACTCTCTGTGTGGAGTTTGCACATTCTCCCTGTGTCTGCGTGGGTTTCCTCCGGGTGCTCCGGTTTCCTCCCACAGTCCAAAAATGTGCAGGTTAGGTGAATTGGCTATGCTAAGTTGCCCGTAGTGTTAGGTTAGGGGTATGGGTGGGTTGCGCTTCGGCAGGTCAGTGTGGACTTGTTGGGCCAAAGGGCCTGTTTCCACATTGTAATGTAATCTAAAATCTCATTCCCCAGCTAACATCCTGGTCCACAGATAAATCCATCTGAATAATTTCTGCTCCATCAGTCTGTACTCCAGCAAAGGATGTTGTGAATAGAAAAACCAATCAGCAGTTATGCAATACCAACTCACCTCCTGACTCCCCAAAACCAGTCCATCATCTCCAAGGCCCTGTCCAGGAGTACATTGGTGCGCTCTTTGCTTTCCTGGGTGAGTTAAACGACAAACTTAGGTGAAAAAGCAAGGACAGCTGGGACTGCAAGCTGTGAAGGCAGAATCTATACACTGCAGAATAAGATGGACAGGTTAAATGAACTGATGAGGCAGAAATGTTTCAGATGGATTTGTCTTGACTTTTGTGGGCAGGAGAAAGTGAGGTCTGCAGATGCTGGAGATCAAAGTTGAAACTTTATTGCTGGAACAGCACAGCAGGCCAGGCAGCACCCATAAGATGGACAGGTTAAATGAACTGATGAGGCATAAATGATTCAGATGGATTTGTCTTGACTTTTGTGGGCAGGACATAGCTGAGGGATTATCCATATTTTGGAGAGATGTCAGTGTTGCACCTTTATTGGAACAGCCTGGTACAGTAAAATGAAAAGAGACAGTTTCAATCCTGGGATTAAGAATAATAACTTTGCAAATGTGTGTTTTCAGGTTTCTGCAAGTGGGGGGGGGGTTTGCATTTGGGAAATTAAATGAGTTGTTAACAAGGTAGTGAACGTGACGCCAGTGAGGAGACCCAACAGCGTCCAGGACAAAGCTGATTTTTCTTTTTGTTTTTATTTTCTTCTTGGAGCAGCCCCATGCACACCCTCCATCACTGATCCACAGCAGCTGCAGCCTGGCCCATGGTCCAAGGCAGCAACTTGCCCCGCAGCAAGATGGCGGCCCCGTCGCCACTGCCCCCAATAAAGATGGCGGCCCCGTCGCCACTGCCCCCAATAAAGATGGCGGACCCGTCGCCACCGCCCACAGTAAAGATGGCGGCCCCGTCGCCACTGCCCCCAATAAAGATGGCGGCCCCGTCGCCACCGCCCACAGTAAAGATGGCGGCCCCGTCGCCACTGCCCCCAATAAAGATGGCGGCCGCAAGCCCGGGCCTGCAAAGCGCGGCAGGCCGTAAAACCGGAGCGAGCCGGCGCCCGGGGGAGCACCTCGCTCCCGGTCGGCGGAGCCCCGCGGCTGTCCACGCAGCCTTCCTAGCCCAGTAGCGAGCTCCGCATGCACTCACCGCGGCCCCGGCTGCTCTCCTCCGCGATGGGAGCCGACCGCCGACGTTTCCGGCCGAGCCCGGGTCGCCGCCGGCAATGCGCATGCGCCAGGCCGGGGGGGCGCACGCCTGCGCAGTGCCGGACTTGTGAATGCATTCCTCCCCCTGGATTTGGCTTTGGGTCATCATCACATTGGCATGGGTTGTCTCTTGTTGGTGTGTGCGTGGCACCGCTGTTGACCTTATGGTGTTTCAAGACAAACATGCAAAGTTATTAGGTCAATTTATACAGCAGCCAGGGGTTTTTACCACTTGCTGTAATGATCCTGACGTGTGGAAAGTGGGAGAAAGACATAGAATAGAATCCCTGCAGTGTGGAAACAGGCCCAACAAGTCCACACCAATCCTCCGAAGAGTCACCCACCCTATTATCCTCTGATTTGTAGATGCCGGTGTTGGACTGGGGTGCACAAAGTTAAAAATCACACAACACCAGGTTATAGTCCAATAGGTTCCAATTAGTGCTACTAGTGTGCTTCCAATTAAACCTGTTGGACTATAACCTGGTGTTGTGTGATTTTTAACTATTATCCTATATTATCCTGACTAATCTACCGAGCCTACATATGCATGTATCCGAACACAATGGGCAATTTAGCACGGCCAATTCACCTTAACCTGCACACCTTTGGGTTGTGGGAGGAAACTAGAGCAAACCTACGCCGACACAGGCTTGGTGGGGAGAACGTGTAAACTCCACACAGACATTCACCCAAGGCTGGAATCAAACCCGGGTTCCTGGTGCTGTGAGGCAACAGTGCTAACCACTGAGCCAACTATGCCGGCAAGTTGCCAGAAGGAGGATTTTACACGTGCAACTCAGTCACAGCATGCACAGAAACACAAATAAAACAAAAAACTGGGGATTCTGCAACAAAACCAGAAATTGCTGGAGCAAGTCAGCAGGCTTGGCAGCACCCGTGGAAATGGTGTGGGTCAGTGACAGCAGGTCTGGAGAAGGGTTGCCGGACATGAAATGTTATCTTTGCTTTCTCTCCACAGACGGTGGCATTTTCCAGCAATTTCTGTTTCTTTTGTATTTCAGAACATCACACCATGCACATGAAGAAAGTGAACAGGTGCTTGGGAATACAAAAAGGCTAATGTAATTAATTCCTGTAATGGGGGTTTACTCATAAGGAAAGGTTTGACAGACTCAGCCTGCATCCATTGCACATTAGAAGAATGAGAGTTGATCTTCTTGAAACATATTGCCAGGGTTGCAGGTTTTGAGCTATAGGGAGAGGCTGAACAGGCTGTGGCTGTTTTTCCTGGAGCTTCGGAGGCTGAGGGGTGACCTTATAGAGGTTTATAAAATCATGAGGGGCATGAATAGGGTAAATAGACAAACTAGAGGGCAGAGATTTAGGGTGAGAGGGAAAAGATATAAAAGAGACATAACGGGCAACTTTTCCACACATGTATGGAATGAGCTGCCAGAGGAAGTGGTGGAGGCTGGTACAATTGCAACATTTAAAAGGCATCTGGATGGGTATATGAATAGGAAATGCCTTAGACGGATATTGGCTGGCAAGTGGGACTAGATTAAGTTGGGATAGCTGGTCGGCATGAACAAGTTTGACTGAAGGGACTGTTTCCATGCTACAGATCTGAATGACTTGATATGTAATGGTCAGGAGTCTTAACAGGGTGGACACCTTGTGAGAAAGACTGGAACTAGTTTAAATTTAAAATCTCTCTCATTTAAGAGAAGGATGAGGAGGATTTCCTTTTCCCCAGTTCTGAAGAAGGGTCACTGAATTTGAAACATTAACTCTGCTTTCTCTCTGCAGGTGCTGCAACAAATGCTGAGTTTCTACAACAGTATCTGTTTTTGTTACCTTTTCTTTCAATCAGTCTTTGGAAACCTTTTCCACAGAGACTGGAGGACGTCAATGAATACTATTAAAGCAAATATAGATAGATTTGAGGGAGCAGGCATTAATGTGATTTGAGGTCACAATTAGATCAGCCATGATCCAACAATATGGTGGGAGGCAGACGTGAAGGGCTGAATGGCTGGAAGTGATATGGTAACATGTTAACAACACCGACATCCCCACATACTCAACTTAATCACATACTTTAGACATATTGCTCGTGCTCTTTGATCACTGACTGAAAATGCTGCAAGTCAGGATTGTGCCAAATGGCTCTGTCGGAGCACCTTCACCAAGCTGTGGTTAAGAAGATGGTGTTCCACTGTTTGGTAGAACAATCCACTGGGGAGTGGCGTTATCTAAACTTTGTCTTAGATCCAATGCCCACAAACAAATAAGTTAATGCCTCCACACAAATCTTTGTTTGTAAAATAACATATAGACAAACACTGTCCACGCAAAATAATCAAGTTACTTTCCTCAGACTCTAACAGAAAGCAAACAGCAAACCTTCCCCAGTCCGCGAAGTGAAGAACGGATTTCAAGTGTCGTATAGGAGCTGGAAATATCAGATGCACATCGAAAGACTTAGAAGAATAAAAGAAAAGAAGATAATTGCTGAGATGATGTTTCTCCTCATGGAAGAGCCTAGGATTAAAAGGAATTAAGGGGCGCCAAGTTAAGACCATAAAACCATCAAACATAGAAGTGGAAGTAAGGCCATTCGGCCCATCGAATCCACTCCCCCATTCAATCATGACTGATGGGCATTTCAACTTCACTTACCCACACTCTCCCTGTATCCCTTAATTCCTTGCGAGATTAAGAATTTATCAATCTCTGCCTTGAAGACATTTAACGTCCCGGCCTCCACTGCGCTCTGTGGCAATGAATTCCACAGGCCCGCCACTCTCTGGCTGAAGAAATGTCTCCTCATTTCTGTTCTAAATTGACCCCCTCTAATTCTAAGGCTGTGCCCACGGGTCCTAGTATTCCCGCCTGACGGAAACAATTTCCCAGCATCCACCCTTTCTAAGCCATGCATTATCTTGTAAGTTTCTATTGGATCTCCCCTCAACCTTCTAAACTCAAATGAATACAAAGCCAGGATCCTCAGCCATTCGTCATATGTTGGGCCGACCATTCCAGGGATCATCCGTGTGAATCTCCTCTGGACACGCTCCAGTGCCAGAATGTCCTTCCTGAGGTGTGGGCCCCAAAACTGGACACAGTGTTCTAAATGGGGCCTGACTAGAGCTTTATAAAGTCTCAGCAGCACATCGCTGCTTTTACATTCCATCCCTCTTTAGATAAATGACATTACATTTGCTTTCTTAACCATGGACTCAACCTGCAAGTCAATCTTTAGAGAATCCTACACTAGCACTCCTGGATCTGTTTGGACTTTGGCTTTATGAATTTTCTCATTTTTAAGGCGGAGTTGAAGAATTTGTTTTTCTCTGAGAGGGTTGAGAGTCTTCGGAACTACTTGCCAGTCAAGGTTCTGGAGCAGAATCTTTGTGTATATTTAAGGTTGAGACAGAAACTTAGAAGATAGGAGAAGGCCATTCAGCCCGTTGAACCTGCTCCACTGTTCATCACGATCATGGCTGACCCTCCAATTCAAAAGCCTCATCCTGCTTTCTTCCCATTTGATCTCATTCACTCGGAATGCTATACCTCGCCGCCTCTTCGATGTTTTGGCATCAACTCCTTCCTGTGGTAATGAATTCCACAGGCTCCCCACTCTCTGGGTGAAGAAATGTCTCCTCATCTCCATCTTAAGTGGTCTGCCCTGAACCGTTAGACTGTGACCCCTGTTTCTGGATACACCCACCATCGAGAACTCGCTGAGTCTGCCCTGTCTGGACTTGTTAGAATTTTATAAGTCTCTATGGCCCCTCCCCCCATTCGCCTGAACACCAGCGAAAACAATTCTAACCTAGTCGATCTCTCCCCAGACGTCAGTCCCACCATCCCCAAAACCAGCCTGGTAAACGTCAGCTTACTGAGACCAAAGTGCCCACAGTATTCTAGGTGTGGCCTCACCAAGGCACTGTACAGCTGCAACAACACATCTCTGTTCCTGTACTTGAAACCTCTCACAGTGAAGGCCAACGTACCATTTGCCTTCTTTCCCGCCTGCTGCACCTGCGTGCTTACCTTCAGCGGCTGGTGCACACGGACATCCAGGTCTCGCTGTACTCTCCCCTCTCCCAACTTACAGCCGTTCAGGTAGTAATCTGCCTCCTCGTGCTTGCTTCCAAAGCAAATCACCTCACATTTATCCAAATTATCCCGCATCAGCCAGTGATTTGCCCACTCACCTAACCTGTCCAGGGTTAGGGTGAGGGTTAGGGTGAGGGTGAGGGTTAGGGTTGCTGAAGAGATCTCTGCAACCCTGTTAAAGTTCACCGCCCCCACCCCCCCACTCCAACTTGGCATCTGTAAACTTTTGACACGTGACATTTTGTTCCCTCATCCAAGATCATTAATGTACATTGTGAATAGCTGGGGTCCGAGCACCGATCCCTGGTTACTAGTTACTACCCTGTCAATTTGTAAAGGACCCTTATTATCTGCTCTTTGTTTCCTGTTTGCCAACCAGTTTTCTATCCTGCTCAATACACTTCCCCCACTCCCGTGCACTTTAATCTTGCACAATCATCTCTTACGCAGGACTTTGTCAAATGCTTTCTGTAAGTTCCAATGTACCACCATCTGGCTCCCCCAGAGATAGATTCTTGACTAGTAGGGGAATCAAGGATTCCATGGAAAATACTAGAAAGTGGATGTGAGGGATGTCAAGTTAGCGATGGCCTCACTGGATGGCAGAACTGGCTTGAGGGACGAATAAACTGAGTACTTAGTGCCAGGGTTCGATTCCAGCCTCAGATGACTGTCTGTGTGGAGTTTGCACATTCTCCCAGTGTCTGCGTGGGTTACCTCCTGGAGCTCCGGTTTCCTCCCACAGTCCAAAGATGTGCAGGTCAGGGTGGATTGGCCATGTTAAATAACCCACAGTGTTAGGTGCTTTAGTCAGGGGTAAATGGGTCTGGGTGGGTTACTCTTCAAAGGGTCGGTGTGGGCCAAATGGCCTGTTTCCATACTGTGGGGAATCTAATCAAAAGAATCTACTGTTACTATTCCTTATGGTCTGATAGAAAATCCAAATAGGAGGCAAGGTACCTGATATAAATTATCTAAAACCATGATGGTGCAGTAACATATAGAAACACAGGAAATAGGAGGAGTAGGACACTTGACCACATAAACCTGCTCCATGATTCATAATCATCATGGCTGATCATGGAGCTCAATACCTTAACCCAGCTCTGCCCCCATATCCTTTAATCTCTCGTCACAAGAACTATATCTACCCTCTTCTTGAAAGAACAGAATGTTCTGGCCTCAACCATTTTCTGTTCATTACTTTCTGGGTGATGCAATTGCTCCTCACCCTAGTCCTAAAAGGTTAACCCTTATGCTTAAACTCTGACTTCTGGATTTAGACTCCCCCACCACCAGTCACACTCTTCCTACATCTAACCTGTCTCGCCCTTTTAACTTTTTTTTAGGTTTCTATGAGATCTCCCCCCTTTCATTCTTCTGAACTCTAATGAATGCAGCACTAACCGACTCAACCTCTCTCAGAGTCTTACAGCATGGGAAACACACCCTTCAGTCTAACCAGTCCGTGCCAACCACATTCCCGAACTAAACTAATCCCACTTGCCTGCGCTTGGCCCATATCCCTCCAAACCTTTCCTGTTCACGAGCTTATCTGAATGTCTTTTGAACTGTTGTAACTGTACCTGCTGACACCACTTTCTCGAGCAGTTCAGTCCAAACATGAACCACTCTGTGTTCAAAAAAATGCCTTTCATGTCCTTACCAAATCTTTCTCCTGTCACCTTAAAAAATATGCCTCATTCCTTCCCCCCAATTTATCTCTCCACCCTGGAGGCTTCCTGTCTCTATTCCTGATGAAGGGCTTTTGCCCAAAATGTCGATTTTCCTGCTCCTCGGATGCTACCTAACCTGCTGTGCTTTTCCAGCACCACTCTACTGTTGACTCTAATCTCCAGCATCTGCAATACCCCACCTCTACCTTAGAAATATGCCCCCTAGTTTTCAACTCTGCCACTGTAGGGAAAAGACCATTCATGATTATCTGTGTCCCTCGTGATTTTATAAACCTCAGTAAGGTTGCCCCTCAATATCTTACGTATCTGTGAAAAAGTCCCATTTTTATATCTCAAGCCATCCATTCCCAGCAACATCCTGGTAAATATTTTCTGAATTCCCCCCCGCCAGAATAATAAATCATAGAATCCCTAGTGTGGAAACAGGCTCTTCAGCCTGAAGAAGGGCTTATACCCGAAACGTCGATTCTCCTGTTCCCTGGATGCTGCCTGACCTGCTGCGCTTTTCCAGCAACACATTTTCAGCTCTGATCTCCAGCATCTGCAGCCCTCACTTTCTCCTCTTCAGCCCAACAAGTCCACACCGACTCTCTGAAGAGTAAACCCACCCAGACCTATTCCCCTAGCCTATATTTACCCCTGACTAATGCACCTAACCTACACATCCCCAAACACTATGGGGCAATTTAGCATGGCCAATTCACGTAACCTGCACATCTTTGGACTGTTGGAGGAAACCAGAGCACCCGGAGGAAACCCACGCAGACATAGGGAGAATGTGCAAACTCCACACAGACAGTTGCCCAAGGCTGGAATCGAACCTGGGTCCCTGGTGCTGTGAGGCAGCAGTGCTAACCAGGAGACTAGAACTCACATAGTACTCCCGAACAGGCCTCAACAATGTCCTGCACAATCTCAACATGATATCTCAACTCCTCTACTCAAAGGTCTGAGCAATGAATGCAAGCATACCTTCTTAACTGTCCTGTTACCTGTGACACAAATTCCAAAGAATTATGTACCTGAACCCCTAGGTCTCTCTGTTGAACAATTCTACCCCCAGGGCCCTACCATTAATTGTATAAATCCTGTCTTTGTCTGTTGCTATGGTTCTGGAGTTATATCAGGCAAAGATGGCAGATCTTCTTCCCAAAAGACATTACTGAAGTAGATGTGTTCCTCACAGCAAAATAAGCGACTATTACTGAGACTTGATTTCAATTCCTGTTTTAATTATTTGAACTGAAAGCCCAGCAGCTATGACTGCAGGATTTGAACCCAAATCATTGGTCTTGACCTCTGGAATACCAATCTAGCTTGACATTAACAGTATACAACCATTTCCCAAACCCCACACTTTGCCATCCTACCCGAGAGTCTTAAGCTGCCCTGCCACTGTCGTCTTGAAAACAAACGTAAAGCCACAGGAATACACTAACCGAGTGATGACAAACCAATTTCTTAAACTCAACTAACTCAAGTCCAAAACCAGCGACTCCAATCTGGTCTGTGACAAATGATCGGTCAGCACTATCCAGCTTGTCACTGTGGGTGGGTGAAAACCCTTCCGTGTATCTCACTGAGGTGGGCAGCCTCAGTGTTAAAGGCCTGGCGGAGTTAAAGGGTAGTGTGCAGTGGGAGGATCCCATGCAAAGTCTGAACCTCTGCATGAAAGCTGATGCATTCTGGTTAACCCTGTGCATTTTCACACTTCACAACTGCCCCCTCTTCAAAACATGGAGGGGAAGGCGAATAATTTGGCGTTTCACATTCACAACAGAACCCGTTTACGCTCTGTACACCGTTCCACCATTACACTCACAGCGACTGCACATTGAAGACAGAGGTGTGGAGGCATTGGAGGGAAGTGAATCTGTGGCATTCTTGATTGCAAAGAGCGGTTGAGGCTGGGTTTTTCTTGTTCATTCACAGGATGAGGGCGTCACCAGCATTTATTGCCCATCCCGAATTGCCCAGAGGGCAGTTAAGAGTCAACCACATTGCTGTGGGTCTGGAGTCACATGTAGGCCCAGACCAGATAAGGATGGCAGTTTCCTTCCCTGGAAGAGATTAATGAACCAGATGGGGTTTTTCCAGCAATTGAGAATGGATTCATGGCTGTGGCAGGATTCAATCCTGGGTCCCTAGAACATTATCTGGGCCTCTGGATTAACAATCCAGCGATAATACCACTAGGCCATCACCAAGGCCAAGTGGTATCGTCAAAGCTGAGATGGAGATATTTTGAAATCCATAAGGGAATCGAGGATTCTGGGAAAAGGCAAGAAAGTGAAGTTGAGGATCATCTGATCAGCTGTGATCTTCCTGAATGGTGGAGCGACTCAATGGGCTGAATGATCTATCCCTGCTCCTATGTCTCATGGACCCATTATTAAATTCTGCTCCACTTCAGTCACGACATTCTCCTACTTTCTGCACCCTCAACTCAATGGGATGCCTTTGCTTCGGAGACAGGGAGGACTGCAGGTGCTGGAAGTTAGAGAGCATCTGAGGGACAGGAAAGTCAATGTTTTGTCTGACCTGCCATGCCCTTCCAGCTTCAGATCAATACCTTTGCTTCACTGGTTTGGGCCTCTCCCTTCAATACTGACACACTTCCCCAACTTGCCTGTCCCTCCCACACACACAATTACCATGACAACAGCCCTCACCAAAGTGTTCCAAATGACAACTGTTTAATTGTTTCTATAGGCTGTCCACATCACTTGGGAGTCAACATTAGTAGGCTCCACACCTCTCCTTGCCTCTGGAGTTCATGAGCGTCTCTGCAAAGCTCCATTCTTGACGCCTGACCTCCCCTCTTCCTTTGCACACTTCCTTCTGCCCCTTCGTCTCCATGTCAGCCTTCTCTCAGTGCTGCTGCTGCTGTTACTCTCAGTATCCAAAGGCCAGAGTCATTGTTACTAGTGTCAAGAGCAGAACGGGGCTGACTCAGTTCAGTTAGGGCTGAGGCTGGCTCTCAGGCTGGACCCTATCAATTCTGGCAGCTCACTCAGGCTCATGTGTCAATCCTGCCATCGCAACAATCAATTTGGAACATCTTCGCTGCACTGTAGCAAGAACATTCTCCCTCAGATAAGGGACTAAAATTGCACACTATTCAGTTTGCAGCCTTCATAGTGCCCTGTCTAACTGCAGCAAGACATCCTTGTTCCTGTACTCAAACCATCTTGTTATGAAGGTCAACATACAGTCTATCTTCATTACCACCTGATACATCTAAGCACTCCCTTTCAGTGAATTGTGTACAAGGACTCGTTGAGGATTCACATGGGGTCCAGGTTGTATTAGCTAGATGGATAGAGAACTGCCTGGGTAGCATAAGACATAGACTAGGAGGGCAAGGGAGTTCCTCAAAATGGAGAACTGTGACCAATGGTGTTCCACAGGGATCCATGTGGGGACCACTCTTGTTTGTGATATACATTAATGATCTGGGGGAAGGTATGGGTGGTCTAATTAGCAAGATTGGTGAAGTAGCAGATAGTGAAAGGGACTGTCAGAGAATGCAACAGGACAGATTGGAGAGTTAGGCAGATGCCATTCATTCCGGCCAAATGCGAGATGATGCACTTCGGAAGATCCAGTTCAAGAGTGAACTATGCAGTAAATGGAAAAGCCCTGGGGAAAGTTGGTGTACAGAGAGATCTGGGTGTTCAGGTCCATTGTTCCCTGAAGGTGGCAACGCAGGTTGATAGAGTGGTCAAGAAGGCATAGAGCGGTCAAGAAGGCATAGAGCATGCTTTCCTTCATCGGACGGGGTATTGAGTACAAGAGTTGGCAGGTCATGTTGACAGGTATAGACAGGATGGATAGCAAGAATATTTTTCCCAGAGTGGGGGACTCAATTACTCGGAGCCGTGAGTTCAAAGTGAGAGGGAAAAAGTTTTAGGGAGATATATGTGGAAAATTCTTTGTGCAGAGGGTGGTGGGTGCCTGAAACGCATTACCTGCGGAGGTGCTAGAGGCGGGCACAGTAGCATCATTTAAGATGTATCCAGACAGATACATGAATGGGCAGGGAGCAGTGGGATAGAAATACTTAGAAAATAGGCGACAGGTTTAGATAGAGGATCTGGATCGGTGCAGGCTCGGAGGGCTGAAAGGTACTGTTCCTGTGCTGTAATTTTCTTTGTTCTTTGTTGAACCCCAAGGTTCCGCTACTCCTGAACGCCCCTTACAAATTGTACCGTCAAGCCTGTATTGTCTCTTCATGTATCTTCTACCAAAGTGCAACAGCTCTCGTTTCTCTGCTTTGAAATTCCTCTGCCAAGTCCTGCCCATTTGGCCAACCTGTTGGTGTCCTTTCTGATGTCGCTCAGCATGTGGAGAGAGAGAACCGAGTTAATATTTCAAGTCCCGTGATCCCTCTTCAGAACTGAAGATTCGTTTCAGATTTCCAGTGCCCACAATCCTTTGTTTTATGACCAAAAGATTCAGGTTCAGCTGCTCGACAGGAGCGACGTGAGAGGCTGTTTAGCCCAATTGGCAAGTGGAAAGGGAGGGGAGTGGCAGAGACAGTCAATCAGGTTATCCCAGTTTCAGTGATGAAGAATCGTCACGAGCTCCTCATTCTTGTTGGAGTGAACTTAAAGGAGACTGGGAGATGGAGTACCTTTCCCAGAGGAACAAAGCTTTGTTAGAGACTTAAAAAGAGTCAGCATATTTTGTGTTCCCGAAAACACAATTTAACTAACTAGAATTTAACACATATAACTCGGCTGGACTTTATTAACATCTACAGAAAACAGAACCCAATGTTTGTCTGGATGTGACAAAAAGGTTGTGAACTCGCTGATGTGTCAGCAGTTTATGAGAGTAGACAATAGGTGCAGGAGTAGGCCATTCTGCCCTTCGAGCCTGCACCACCATTCATTACTATCATGGCTGATCATCCTCAATCAGTATCCTGTTCCTGCCTTATCTCCATAACCCTTGATTCCACTATCCTTGAGAGCTCTATCCAACTCTTTCTTAAACGAATCCAGAGACTGGGCCTCCACTGCCCTCTGGGGCAGAGCATTCCACACTCCCACCACTCTCTGGGTGAAGAAGTTTCTCTTCATCTCTGTCCTAAATGGCCTACCCCTTATTTTTAAGCTGTCCCCTCTGGTTCGGGACTCAGCCATCAGCGGAAACGTTTCCTGCCTCCAGAGTGTTCAATCCTTTAATAATCTTATACGTCTCAATCAGATCCTCTCTCAGTCTTCTAAACTCAAGGGTATACAAGCCCAGTCGCTCCAGTCTTTCAGCGTAAGGTAGTCCTGCCATTCCAGGAATTGACCTCGTGAACCTACGCTGAACTCCCTCAATAGCCAGAATGTCTTTCCTCAAATTTGGAGACCAGAACTGCACACAATATTCCAGGTGTGGTCTCACCAGGGCCCTGTACAGCTGCAGAAGAACCTCTTTGCTTCTATACTCAATCCCTCGTTATGAATCCCTTCTCAATTTGGAGCATGGGAACAGCCTCTTCCCACTGCCGTGTGGAGTGAATTGAGATGATCACCCGAATCCTGTCTCACAGCGAGTGGTCTCTCCCCTGTGTGAACACACCGATGGTGCATCAGTTTCCTTGAACTTTAATAATGCTTTTTACAATCTGGGCACGTAAAAGGTCTATCCCCAGTGTGAGGTTATTGGTGTGGGAGCAGGATAGGAGAATCAGTGAATCCATTTGCACACACCGAGCAGGTAAACAGACTCTTACCTATCAGCAAGTGAGATGACTCGGTAAATTCCTTCCCAAACTCAAAGACAACGATATTACAATTCGAAATAAACTGTTGCTCACCTAGCACTAAATGATGGATTTGCAATCTGATAATTTAGCAACAGCATAGGAGTTGAAAGAGATGGCGGTGAGGCTTGGCTTGGTATTGTCAGTGTGCATCCGAAATCTAATAGTCTGGTTTTGGAGAATGTCGCCCAGTGGCACTGTGTAGATAGAAAGAAGGGGAGTTATTATTCATTTGGGGGAAATATGCATTCGCAAGCCCCTTGCTGTAAGTCTACAGTAGTGAGTAGGTTCTTTCCTGATTTAATATTTTATTGAGATCTGTCTCTTGATTAAAATTTAAAAATATAAACCATAAGTACTGAAGCTCTTTTTTTAGAGCAAAAAGATGGTGCTATTTTCTGGGCCTGTAGATTGTGAAGGAGCAAAGATGGCCTTTTGTGGAGTGATGTGCTCTTCCTGTCAGATGTGGGAGTTTAGGGAGCGTTTCCATGTTACTGATGATTATGTCTGCAGTTAGTGTTTTTGGTTGCAAATCCTATCAAATCGCATGGATCAGTTGAACCTGCAGTTTGAGGCAATGAGGCATTTACAAGAGCTGGGGGTGTGATGAATGGCAGTTATAGGAAGGGAGAAAAGCCACAGATACAGTAAGGTAGATGGGTTAACTCCAGGAAAGGTAGGAGGGGTAGGCAGGTAGCGCTGGAATCTCATGTGGCTATCTCCATCTCAAACACGTATGCTGTTTTGGAAAATGTAGGGGATGATGGACTGTCAAGGAATATAGCACGAACAGCCAAGTTTCTGGTATGGAGAAAGGCTCTAATGTAATGAGGTGTACGTCAGGTTCCAAGCGTCAATTGAGATAGGGACTCGCTAGTCAGAGGCAGAAACAGATGTTTCTGCAGTCAGCAGTGAAAAATCAGAATGGTGTGTTGCCTCCCTGGTGCCTGGATCAAGGATGTCTCAGAGAGGGTGCAGAGTGTTCTCAAAGGGGAGAGGGCATTGTCCACATTGGAACCAACAATATAGGAAGGGAAAAGGATGAGATTCTGAAGGAGAATATAGAGAGTTAGGTAAGAATTTAAAAAGGTCCTCGAGAGTAGTAATATCTGGATTACCACGAGCTCGTGAGGGCAGGAATAGGAGGATAGAGCAGATGAATGCGTGACTGAGGAACTGTGCAGGGAAGAAGTGTTCACATTTTTGGATCTTTGGAATCTCTTCTGTGTAGGATTGACCTGTACAAGAAGGACGGATTGCACCTGAATTGGAAGGAGACTAATATACTGGCAGGGAAATTTGCCAGAGCTGTTCAGGAGAATTTAAACTAGGAAGGTAGGGGGACCCAGAGAGATAGTGAGGAAAGAATCAATCTGTTGGGAAAGGGAATGAGTCCAATAGACTGGGCAGTCAGGAACAAGGTCGGACTGTTAAATTAAACTGCAATTATTTCAATGCAAGAGGCCTAACAGGAAAGACAGATGAACTCAGTGCATTGTTAGGAACATGGGACTGGGATATCATGGCAATTACAGAGACATGTCTCAGGGATGGACAGGAGTAGCAGCTTAATGTTCCAAGATACAAATGTTACAGGAAGGACAGAAAAGGGGTGGCGAGGAGGGGGAGTGGCATTTTTGACAAGGGATAGCATTACAGCTGTACTTAGGGACAATATTCCTGGGAATACTTTCAGGGACATTATTTGGGTGGAACTGAGAAATAAAAAAAGGATTATCACCTTACTGGGATTGTATTATACACCCCCTAATAGTCAGCGCAAAATTGAGAAACAAATTTGTAAGGAGATTTAGTTATCTGTAAGAATAATAGGGTGATTATGATCGGGGATTTTAACTTTCCAAACACAGACTGGGACTGCCAAAATGTTAAGAGTTTAGATGGAGAGGAATTTAAGTGTGTACAAGAACATTTTCTGATACAGTATGTGGATGTTCATTCTAGAGAAGGTGCAAAACATGACCTACTCTTGGGAAATAAGGCAGGGCAGGTGACTGAGGTGTCAGTGGGGGAAACTTTGGGGCCAGCGACCATAATTCTATTAGTTTTAAAATAGTGATGGAAAAGGATAGACCAGATTTAGAAGTTGAAGTTCTACATTGGAGAAAGGCCAATTTTGACGTTATTAAGGAAGAACTTTCAAAAGCTGATTGGGGGAGCAGATGTTCACAGGTAAAGGGACGGCTGGAAAATAGGAAGCCTTCAGAAATGAAATAACGAGATTCCAGAGACAGTATATTCCTGTCAGAGTGAAAGGAAAGGCTGGTAGGTATAGGGAATGCTGGATAACTAGAGAAATTGAAGGATTGGTTAAGAAAAAAAAGGAAGCATATGTCAGATACAGACACCAGAGATCGAATGAATCCTTAAAAGAGTATAAAGGCAGTAGGAGTATACTTGAGAGACAAATCAGGAGGGCAAAAAGGGGGCATTAGATAGCTTTGACAAATAGAATTAAGGAGAATCCAAAGGGTTTTACAAATACATTAAGGACAAAAGGGTAGCTAGGGAGAGAATAGGGCCCCTTAAAGGGCTTATGCCCAAAACGTCGATTCTCCTGTTCCTTGGATGCTGCCTGACCTGCTGCGCTTTTCCAGCATCACATTTTCACCCCTTAAAGATCAGCAAGGAGTCCTTTGTGTGGAAACGCAGGAGATGGGCGAGATACTGAACGAGTATTTTGCATCAGTGTTAACTGTGGAGAAGGATGTTGAAGATATAGAATGTGGGGAAATAGGTGGTGACATCTTGAAAAATGGACATGTCACAGAGGTGGTGGTGCTGGATGTCTTGAAACGCATAGAAGTGGATAAATCCCCAGGACCTCATCAGGCGCCTCGGGCGACTGACTCTGTGGATTTTGCACGTTCTCCCAGTGTCTGCGTAGGTTTCCTCCGGGTGCTCCGGTTTCCTCCCACGGTCCAAAGATGTGCAGGTCAGGTGAATTGGCCATGCTAAATTGCCGGTAGTGTTAGGTAGGGGTTAAATGTAGGGGTATGGGTGGGTTGCGCTTCGGCGGGTCGGTGTGGACTTGTTGGGCCGAAGGGCCTGTTTTCACGCTGTAATGTAATGTAATCTAATCTAGGTGTAACCTAGAACTGAGTGGGAAGCTGGAGAAGTGATTGGTGTGCCCCTTGCTGAGGTATTTGGATCGTTGATACTCACTGGTGAGGTGCTGGAAAACTGGAAGTTGGAAAATGTGGTGCCATTATTTAAAAAAGGTGGTAAAGACAAGCCAGGGAACTATAGACCAGTGAGCCTGATATCAGTGGTGGGCAAGTTGTTGGAGGGAATCCTGAGGGACAGGATGTACATGTATTTGGAAAGGCAAGGACTGATTCGGGATAGTCAACATGGCTTTGTGGGTGGGAAATCATGTCTCACAAACTTGATTGAGTTTTTTTGAAGAAGTAATAAAGAGGATTGATGAGGGCAGAGCAGTAGATGTGATCTATATGGACTTCAGTAAGGCATTCGACAAGGTTCCCCATGGGAGACTGGTTAGCAAGGTTAGATCTCATGGAATACAAGAGGACAACTGGATACAGAATTTGCTCGAAGGTAAAAGACAGAGGGTGGTGGTGGAGGGTTGCCTTTCATACTGGAGGCCTGTGACCAGTGGAGTGCATCAAGGATCGGTGTTGGGTCCAATACTTTTCATCTTTTATGTAAATGATTTGCATGTGAACATAGGAGGAATAGTTAGTAAGTTTGCAGATGACACCAAAATTGAAGATGTGCTGGATAGCGAAAATGGTTACCTCACAGTACGATGGGACTCTTGATCAGATGGACCTATGGGCCGAGAAGTGGCAGTTGGAGTTTAATTTAGATAAATGCGAGATGCTGCATTTTGGGACAGCAAATCAGAACATGACTTATACACTACGTGGTAAGGTCCTGGGGAGTGTCGCTGAACAAGTGACCTTGGAGTTCAGGCTCATAGTTCCTTGAATGTTGAGTTACAGGTAGGTAGGATAGTGAAGAAGCGGTTTGGTATGCTTTCCTTTATTGGTCAGAGTATTGAGTATAGGAGTTGGGAGCTCATGTTGCGGCTGCTGCACAGGACATTGGTTAGGCCACTTTTGGAATACTGCGTGCAATTCTGGTCTCCTTCATATCGGAAAAATGTTGTGAAACTTGAAAGGGTTCAGAAAAGATTTACAAGGACGTTGCCAGGGTTAGAGGATGTGAGCTATAGGGAGAGGTTGAATAGGCTGGGGCTGTATTCCCTGGAGCGTTGGAGGCTGAGGGGTGACCTTAAAGAGGTGTATAAAATCATGAGGGGCAAGGATAGAGTAAATAGATATGTTTTTTTTTCCTGGAGTGGGGGAGTCCAAAACTAGAGGGCATAGGCTTAGGGTGAGAAGGGAAAGAAAAAAAAAGTGATCTAAGGGGCAACGTTTTCACACAGAGGGTGGTATGTGTATGGATGAGTTGCCAGAGGAAGTGGTGGAGGCTTGCAAAATTACAGCATTTAGAAGGCATCTGGGTGGATATATGAATAGGAAGGGTTTAGTGGGATGTGGGCCAAATGCAGGCAAATGGGACTAGATTAGGTTGGGATATCTAGTTGGCATGGAGTTAGACCAAAGGGTCTGTTTCCATTCCTTGCATCTCTACGACTCCCAGGGTCACCACAAAAGTTAGTAATTTAGTTAAACATGCAGAGTTCCTGCTTTACCTTACTAATGGGATCCAGTTAACAGAAAACACAAACCAGGTTCCTGTACTTAAGAACTATATTACAAATAAAGTAAATACTAATCACAAGTGAACAGCCATGAAGTGGTGCAGATTCAATGGGCTGAAGGGCTTTTTCCTATGCTGTAAATCACGGTGACTAAAATTATCAGCTTGTGCCTCTACTATCTAAAACTCAAATGTGGCTCAGTGGTTAGCACTGCTGCCTCACAGCACCAGGGACTTGGGTTCAATTCCAGCCTCGGGCGACTGACTGTGTGGAGTTTGCACATTCTCCCCTGTGTCTGTGTGGGTTCCCTCTGGGTGCTCCGGTTTCATCCCACAGTCCAAAGATGTGCAGGTCAGGGTGAATTGGCCATGCTAAATTGCCCCATAGTGTTAGGTGCATTAGTCAGGGGTAGGGGAATGGGTCTGGGTGGGTTACTCTTCGGAGGGTCGGTCTGGACCGGTTGGGCCGAAGGGCCTGTTTCCACACTGTAGGGAATCTAATCAAACCCTTACAGACACAAACAAAAAGTACATTATGTTTATGGGTGGAGGTAAACAAAGTGGGTAACATAGTTCAAAGCTTCAGATCACAGGTTACTTCACACATTCTCTTTCTGGCTTGCTAGGCCTTCCTGTCTGTCAATCTCTTTTCTCCGTGTTGCTTTCCTTCTTCAGAGGAAGCAAAGGCAAATGGTAGAGTCATGACAAAATCTCTTCAGTATGAGTTAAGGCAACAGCTTGCAGCATGTGGTGGGAGAAAAACTGGCTTTTTCAGGATTTGGAGATGCCAGTGTTGGACTGGGGTGTACTAAGTTAAAAATCACACAACACCAGGTTATAGTCCAACAGGTTTAATTGGAAGCACACTAGCTTTCAGAGTGACCACCCGATGAAGGAGCGTCGCTCCGAAAGCTAGTGCTTCCAATTAAACCTGTTGGACTATAACCTGGTGTTGTGTGATTTTTAACTTTTTCAGGTATTTTTTACAGTACAGAGTCCTTCCAGTAGCCCACTGATCTGTCTCTATATCCTGTACAAGCTGTCCTTGAACCAATTGCAGAGTTACCATCAGGCTGATGACCTTTGACATCCATGATTGAACAATCCAATCAGCTGACAAAGGCCAGCGAAATCTCGCTCTGCGCATTCTCATAACCCAGTGTCCTGCCATCCATAAATATCTGCCTTCACAGTCTGAACATAGCAGCATTGTCAATAAGCGCAAAATGACATTCAGTCATTTGTTTCTGTAAATTCATCAATTCCTTCCACAGTCCTTGGTTTCGAAACATTTTTCCGTATTCATCCACAATCAAAAATACAGAAAATAACAATGATACTTTTTTTTTTTGACAGAGGGGGCAAGGATCAAATCGCTGGGAGACACCAACGACATCCATATGGGAGCAGAAGAGTAGCTGCTGCAGGAGACTCTCCGTCAACAGTTAGCTCAGTAAGAATGGGACCTAGAGACTGCACACCCAGGCAACGAGGCGAGATGCATTGGAGCAGGGCGGTGTGGTCAACTTTGTCATCAACAGCAAGATCAAATCACTGCAGTTACTTGTGAGCTCGTTGATGCCTCAGCAGGTTGGACGACTGAGTAAACCCCTTTCCGCACTCTGAGCAGGTGAACGGCCTCTCGCTAATGTGAACCCGCTGGTGACTTAGCAGGTGAGACGGCCGAGTGAATCTCTTCCCACACTTGGAGCAGGGGAACGGTCTCTCCCCGGTATGAATTCGCTGGTGATTGAACAGGGTCGAAGATTGAGTGAAACCCTTCCCGCACTCTGAACAAGTGAAAGGCCTCTCTCCGGTGTGGCAGCGCCGGTGGACAGTGAGATCAGATGAGTGCTTGAACCCGATGCTGCACTGAGAGCACCTGAATGGCTTCTCATCAGTGTGAATACGTTGATGGGACATGAGTTCCCCAGAACTTTTATAGCACTTCCCACAGTCCAAGCACTTAAAGGGTCTCTCGCCAGTGTGAACCCGCTGATGCCTCAGCAGGTGTGAATGTTGAGTGAATCCCTTCTCACACTCGGGGCAGGTAAACGGCCTTTTCCCAGTGTGAGATCGCTGGTGAGTCAGCAAGTTGGATGACTGAGTGAATCTCTTCCCACACTCAGGACAGGTGAATGGTCTCGCCCCAGTATGAACTCGCTGGTGCTCCAGCAGATTGGCTGACTGAGTAAAGCCCTTCCCGCACGTGGAACAGATGAACGGTCGCTCCCCTGTGTGACCACGCCGATGGATTTCTAGCACTGACGGTGAAATGAATCCCTTCCCACAGTCCACACATTTCCATGGCTTCTCTCTTTTCGAACTGCATTTGTGTCGTGATAGGCCAGATGATTGGGTAAAGCTTCGTTCACACACAGAACATGCGTACGGTTTTTCCCTGATGTGAACACTGTTCTTTTCTTCCATGTTCAAAATCCAGTGCTATTTAGAAACAAAAAAACTGAAATTGATGGAAAAAACTTAGATCTGGCAGCATCTGTGGAGAGAAAGCAGAGTTCATATTTCAGGTCCTGTGACCCTTCTTCGGAACAGATATTCAGGTTGAGATAAAATGTTCAGAACCTGGTGAGTTGTTTCCTGACTGCAAATCCCCCTTTGCTCAGACCTTGGTGATACTGACATAAAACAGAGGAAAGGCATATGAGAAGCAAAAACTAACAAGGCAGAAAGGTACATTATGAAATTGAGCTAAATGAATCAGGTAGTTTGCACTAGAAAAAGTTACTGATTGTCATCAAAACCCAACCAGTTCATTAATGTCTTTCAGAAGAAGGAACCCTGCTGCCTGGTGAGAAACTGCAGAAGATTCTGGTGTCTACAAGTAAACATGGTCCAGAAGTGTTGACAAAATCTCGCAAACCGTCAACCTCTGCCAAGTAGAAATGAGTACAGGAGTTGGGAGGTCATGTTCCGGCCGTACAGGACATTGGTTAGGCCACTTTTGGAATATTTCCTGCAATTCTGGTCTCCTTCCTACTGGAAGGATGTTGTGAAACTTGAAAGGGTTCAGAAAAGATTTACAAGGATGTTGCCAGGGTTGGAGGGTTTGAGCTACAGGGAGAGGCTGAACAGGCTGGAGCGTCAGAGGCTGAGGGGTGACCTTATAGAGGTTTATAAAATCATGAGGGGCATGGATAGGATAAATAGACAAAGTCTTTTCGCTGGGGTGGTGGAATTCAGAACCCATGCATAGGTTTATGGTGAGAGGGGAAGATATAAAAGAGACCTAAGGGGTCTCTTTTTCACACAGAGAGTGGTACGTGTATGGAATGAGCTGCCAGAGGAAGTGGTGGAGGCTGGTACAATTGCAACATTTAAAAGGCATCTAGATAGTAATACGAATAGGAAGGGTTTGGAGAGATATGGGCCGGGTGCTGGCAGGTGGGACTATATTGGGTTGGGATATCTGGTCGGCATGGACGGGTTGGACTGAACGGTCTGTTTCCGTGCTGTACATCTCTATGACTCTCTGACTCTAGAAAGGCCAGGCCAACAGCTGTAGATTTACACCATCACCATCACCCTGCCTGTCTGACATTCAGTACTGGATGGATAGAAATTTCGTTAATTAAATATTTGGAAGACAGGAGTAATTCTCTTCAGTCCCCAGTACAAACTACACTCCCTTCCTGACGACTGCCTGAGGTTAAGCCAGAGTATTCAAAACCAGGTAGACTAAATATGGGTGGCACAGTGGTTCGTACCACAGTCTCACAGCACCAGAGACCCAGGTTCGATCCCAACCTCGGGCGACCGTCTGTGTGTACATTCTGCCCCCATGTCTGCATGGGTTTCCTCCCACAATCCAAAGATGTGCAGGTTAGGGGTGAATTGGCCACGCTATATTGTCCGTAGTGTTCAGGGATGTGTAGTTTAGGGTGAATTGGCCACACTATATCGCCCATTGTGTTCAGAGATGTGTGAATTGGCCACACAATATTGCCCATAGTGTTCAGGGATGTGTAGGTTAGGGTGAATTGGCTATGCTATATTGCCCACAGTGTTCAGGGATGTGTAGGTTAGGGTGAATTGGCTATGCTATATTGCCCACAGTGTTCAGGGATGTGTAGGTTAGGGTGAATTGGCTATGCTATATTGCCCACAGTGTTCAGGGATGTGTAGGTTAGGGTGAATTGGCTATGCTATATTGCCCACAGTGTTCAGGGATGTGTAGGTTAGGGTGAATTGGCTATGCTATATTGCCCACAGTGTTCAGGGATGTGTAGGTTAGGGTGAATTGGCTATGCTATATTGCCCACAGTGTTCAGGGATGTGTAGGTTAGGGTGAATTGGCTATGCTATATTGCCCACAGTGTTCAGGGATGTGTAGGTTAGGGTGAATTGGCTATGCTATATTGCCCACAGTGTTCAGGGATGTGTAGGTTAGGGTGAATTGGCTATGCTATATTGCCCACAGTGTTCAGGGATGTGTAGGTTAGGGTGAATTGGCTATGCTATATTGCCCACAGTGTTCAGGGATGTGTAGGTTAGGGTGAATTGGCTATGCTATATTGCCCACAGTGTTCAGGGATGTGTAGGTTAGGGTGAATTGGCTATGCTATATTGCCCACAGTGTTCAGGGATGTGTAGGTTAGGGTGAATTGGCTATGCTATATTGCCCACAGTGTTCAGGGATGTGTAGGTTAGGGTGAATTGGCTATGCTATATTGCCCACAGTGTTCAGGGATGTGTAGGTTAGGGTGAATTGGCTATGCTATATTGCCCACAGTGTTCAGGGATGTGTAGGTTAGGGTGAATTGGCTATGCTATATTGCCCACAGTGTTCAGGGATGTGTAGGTTAGGGTGAATTGGCTATGCTATATTGCCCACAGTGTTCAGGGATGTGTAGGTTAGGGTGAATTGGCTATGCTATATTGCCCACAGTGTTCAGGGATGTGTAGGTTAGGGTGAATTGGCTATGCTATATTGCCCACAGTGTTCAGGGATGTGTAGGTTAGGGTGAATTGGCTATGCTATATTGCCCACAGTGTTCAGGGATGTGTAGGTTAGGGTGAATTGGCTATGCTATATTGCCCACAGTGTTCAGGGATGTGTAGGTTAGGGTGAATTGGCTATGCTATATTGCCCACAGTGTTCAGGGATGTGTAGGTTAGGGTGAATTGGCTATGCTATATTGCCCACAGTGTTCAGGGATGTGTAGGTTAGGGTGAATTGGCTATGCTATATTGCCCACAGTGTTCAGGGATGTGTAGGTTAGGGTGAATTGGCTATGCTATATTGCCCACAGTGTTCAGGGATGTGTAGGTTAGGGTGAATTGGCTATGCTATATTGCCCACAGTGTTCAGGGATGTGTAGGTTAGGGTGAATTGGCTATGCTATATTGCCCACAGTGTTCAGGGATGTGTAGGTTAGGGTGAATTGGCTATGCTATATTGCCCACAGTGTTCAGGGATGTGTAGGTTAGGGTGAATTGGCTATGCTATATTGCCCACAGTGTTCAGGGATGTGTAGGTTAGGGTGAATTGGCTATGCTATATTGCCCACAGTGTTCAGGGATGTGTAGGTTAGGGTGAATTGGCTATGCTATATTGCCCACAGTGTTCAGGGATGTGTAGGTTAGGGTGAATTGGCTATGCTATATTGCCCACAGTGTTCAGGGATGTGTAGGTTAGGGTGAATTGGCTATGCTATATTGCCCACAGTGTTCAGGGATGTGTAGGTTAGGGTGAATTGGCTATGCTATATTGCCCACAGTGTTCAGGGATGTGTAGGTTAGGGTGAATTGGCTATGCTATATTGCCCACAGTGTTCAGGGATGTGTAGGTTAGGGTGAATTGGCTATGCTATATTGCCCACAGTGTTCAGGGATGTGTAGGTTAGGGTGAATTGGCTATGCTATATTGCCCACAGTGTTCAGGGATGTGTAGGTTAGGGTGAATTGGCTATGCTATATTGCCCACAGTGTTCAGGGATGTGTAGGTTAGGGTGAATTGGCTATGCTATATTGCCCACAGTGTTCAGGGATGTGTAGGTTAGGGTGAATTGGCTATGCTATATTGCCCACAGTGTTCAGGGATGTGTAGGTTAGGGTGAATTGGCTATGCTATATTGCCCACAGTGTTCAGGGATGTGTAGGTTAGGGTGAATTGGCTATGCTATATTGCCCACAGTGTTCAGGGATGTGTAGGTTAGGGTGAATTGGCTATGCTATATTGCCCACAGTGTTCAGGGATGTGTAGGTTAGGGTGAATTGGCTATGCTATATTGCCCACAGTGTTCAGGGATGTGTAGGTTAGGGTGAATTGGCTATGCTATATTGCCCACAGTGTTCAGGGATGTGTAGGTTAGGGTGAATTGGCTATGCTATATTGCCCACAGTGTTCAGGGATGTGTAGGTTAGGGTGAATTGGCTATGCTATATTGCCCACAGTGTTCAGGGATGTGTAGGTTAGGGTGAATTGGCTATGCTATATTGCCCACAGTGTTCAGGGATGTGTAGGTTAGGGTGAATTGGCTATGCTATATTGCCCACAGTGTTCAGGGATGTGTAGGTTAGGGTGAATTGGCTATGCTATATTGCCCACAGTGTTCAGGGATGTGTAGGTTAGGGTGAATTGGCTATGCTATATTGCCCACAGTGTTCAGGGATGTGTAGGTTAGGGTGAATTGGCTATGCTATATTGCCCACAGTGTTCAGGGATGTGTAGGTTAGGGTGAATTGGCTATGCTATATTGCCCACAGTGTTCAGGGATGTGTAGGTTAGGGTGAATTGGCTATGCTATATTGCCCACAGTGTTCAGGGATGTGTAGGTTAGGGTGAATTGGCTATGCTATATTGCCCACAGTGTTCAGGGATGTGTAGGTTAGGGTGAATTGGCTATGCTATATTGCCCACAGTGTTCAGGGATGTGTAGGTTAGGGTGAATTGGCTATGCTATATTGCCCACAGTGTTCAGGGATGTGTAGGTTAGGGTGAATTGGCTATGCTATATTGCCCACAGTGTTCAGGGATGTGTAGGTTAGGGTGAATTGGCTATGCTATATTGCCCACAGTGTTCAGGGATGTGTAGGTTAGGGTGAATTGGCTATGCTATATTCTCCCACCTGGTGGTCATCCAAGGCGTTGCCCCTCACAAACATGGCGGCCACGCTGGCAACCCGCCGCCCCCAACAAAGATGGCGACCGCCGCCTGCCTTGGAGTGGAGTGGGGCGGGGCGGGGCGGGGGGTGGTGCCTACCGCGGGGAGGGCGCACCCGATCCCTGCTCATCGCGAACGGAGGACCGGGAGGTAACGGTTTCCGTCTTTTCTTTGCCAGGCGTTTGGTGAACCCTGATCCGCGACCTGCTCCAACCCCCCTCCCGTCGCCGCCCGGTTCTCACCGTCTGGGGCTGCGGGCGAACGGCTTTAATCGGCATCAGCTTGGAGTCGCGTTCCGAGGCAAGATGGCGACCGCGCGTGCGCCCTACCTGGCAGGGCGACCGCGCGTGCGCCCCACCTCGCGACGGCGACTCCAACCAGTGGCGAGCGCGGCCGGCCCGGCCTGCCTGCCAGCCAGCCAATGGGAGTGAGCGGAGGCCGGGGCTGCAGCGGGACGTCCCTGACCGACAGCGACCCCGGCCAATGGCGAGCGCGTCGCGGGCGGGCGGGCGGCCGTCCGGCCGGCCAATGGAAGTGAAAGGAGGGCGGGGCTGCATGTGGACTGTCCAGATCGACAGCGACCGGAACCAATGGCGTGCGCGTCGCACGCAGCCCGCCATCCAATGGAAGTGAAAGGGGGGCTGGGAGGAGCTGGGCTGCATCTGGACGTCCAGGATTGGCTGAGAGTGTTCCTCATTGGGAAGGTGCAGTGAGTGTGTTGCAGATCCCAGAGAGTCTATGTGCTCATCTTCAGATGGGAGTCTCTCCTCATAGTCCCTCTGGGCAGCAAACATCTCTCCCTGGGTGGAGACAAACTGCACCAGGCACTTCCACAACTCTCTTCATTTACTTCCTTTGCTTTCAGAATTAAAATTAGAATGAATTAGATCCACACTGGCCCTCCGAAGAGCAACCCACCCAGGCCCATTCGCCTACACCAAACACTACGGGCAATTCAGCACGGCCAATTCACCCTAAGTTGCACATTTTTGGACTGTGGGAGGAAACCAGAGCACACCCACACAGACACGGGGAGAATGTGCAAACTCCACACAGACAGTTGCCTGAGGCGGGAATTGAACCCGGGGCTGTAAGGCAGCAGTGCTAACCACTGTGCCACCGTGCTGCCCAATTAGATTCCCTACAGTGTGGGAACAGGACCTTCGACCCAGCAAGTCCACACCGACCCTCCGAAGAGCAACCCACCCGATCCATTCTCCTATTACTCTACGTTTACCCCTGACTGATGCACCTAACCTACACACCCTTGAATACTATGGAGAATTTAGCACGGTCAATTCACCCTAACCTGCACATCTATGGACCGTGGGAGGAAACTGGAACACCCAGAGGAATCCCACGCAGACTCGGGGAGAATGTGTAGGGTTCATCCCGATTTCATCGGGAAGTGCTGAACGTTGAGCGATCATCAGTAAATACCCTACTTCTGACCTTATGATAGAGGGAAGCTTATTAATGCAGTAGTTGTCAATGGCTTAGACTAGGACACCACCATGAGGAACTCCTGTGTACAGATGCCCAAGAGTTGAGATGAAAGCTGATTGGAGGCAGATGTTTGCAGGTAAAGTGACAGCTGGAAAATGGGAAGCCTTCAGAAATGAGATAACAAGAATCCAGAGAAAGTATATTCCTGCCAGGGTGACAGGAAAGGCTGGTAGGTATAGGGAATGCTGGATGACTAAAGAAATTAAGGGTTTGGTTAAGAAAAAGAAGGAAGCATATGTAAGGTATAGACAGGATAGATCGAGTGAATCCTTAAAAGAGTATAAAGGAAGTAGGAGTATACTTAAGAGAGAAATCAGGAGTGAAAAAGGGACCTGAGATAGATTTAAGGATTAAGGGGAATCCAAAGGGTTTTTACAAATATATTAAGGACAAAAGGGGAGGGTTTGGTTAAGAAAAAGAAGGAAGCATATGTCAGGTACAGTCAGGATAGATCAAGTGAATCCTTAGAAGAGTATAAAGCAAGTAGGAATATACTTAAGAGGGAAATCAGGAGGGCAAAACGGGGATATGAGATAGCTTTGGCAAATAGAATTAAGGAGAATCCAAAGGTGTTTTACGAATATATTAAGGACAAAAGGGTAACTAGGGAGAGAATAGTGCCCCTCAAAGATCAGCAAGGCGGCCTTTATGTGGAGCCACAGAAAATCGGGGAGATACTAAA
>NC_057753.1:3965280-3993507 GCF_004010195.1 Chiloscyllium plagiosum
CTGATAAAAGCATCTACCTCGTATCTCTCTAAACCTTTCCTATTTGTACACCTATCCAGATGCCTTTTAAATGCTGTAATTGTACCAGCCTCCACCACTTCCTCTTGTGGCTTGTTCCATACACGCACCACCCTCTGCGTGGAAAAACTTGCCCTTGGGTCTCTTTTAAATCTTTCTCCTCTCGCCAAAAACATATTCCCTCCAGTTTTGGACTCCCCTACCCCAGGGAAAAGACCTTGGCTATTCAACCTATCCCTGCACTTCATGATTTTATGAACCTCGATGAAGTTACCCCTCAGCCTCCAACGCTCCAGGGAAAACAGCTCCTGCCTGCTCAGTCTCTCCATATAACTGCAACCCTACAACTCTGGCAAAAGCCTTGTAAATATTTTCTAAACCCTTTTTAAGTTTCATAATATCTTTCCTGTAAAAGGGAGACTAAAATTGCATGCAGTATTCCAAAAGTGGCCTAATCAATGTCCTGTACAGCTGCAATGTGACCCCACAACACCTATACTCAATGCAGTGACCAATAAAGGAAAACTTACCAAATGCCTTCTTCACCATCTTATCTACTCCATTTGCAAGGAGCTATGAACCTGCACTCCAAGATCTCTTTGTTCAAAAACATTCCCCAGGAGCTTACCATTAGGTGGTTAAGACCTGCTCTAATTTGCCTTTCCAAAATGCAGCACCTTGCATCTATCTAAATTCAACTCCATCTACACTCCTCAGCCCATTGGCGCATTTGATCAAGATCCCATTGTACTCTGAGGTAACCTTCTTCAATGTCCACTTCACCTCCAATTTTAGTGCCCTCTGAAACCTTACTAACCACCCCTCCTATATTCACATCCCAAATATTTATATAAATGATGAAAAGCAATGGACCCAGCATTGATCCTTGTGACACACCAGTGGTCACAGGCCTCCAGTCTGAAAAGCAACCCTCCCCAACTACCACTCTCTGCCTCCCACCTTCATACTAGTTCTGTATCCAAATAGCTAGTTCTCCCAGTATTCCATGAGATCTAACCTGCTAACCAGTCTACTGTGAGGAACCTTTTTGAATGCCTTACTGAAGTCCATATAGATCACATCTACCGCTCTGCCCTCATCAATTCTTTTTGTTACTTCTTCAAACAACTCAATCAAGATTTGAGACATGACTTCCCCCCCCACACACAGCCATGTTGACTATCCCTAATCAGTCCTTGCCTTTCCAATTACACGTAAATGCTGTCCCTCAGGATTCCTTCCAATAACTTGCCCACCACCAACGTTAGTCTCACTAGTCTATAGTTCCTTGGCTTGTCCTTACCATCCTTCTTAAACAGTGGCACCACGTTTGCCAACCTCCAGTCTTCCGGCACCTCACCTGTGACTATCGCTGATACAAATATCTCAGCAAGAGGCCCAGCAATCACTTCCCTAGCTTCCCACAGAGTTCTCGGGTACACCCGATCAGGTCCTGGGGACTTATCCAACGTTATGCATCTTCTCCTCAGTTATATGGACATTTTTCAAAATATTGCTATTTATTTCCCCATGTTCTCCATCTTCCATATCCCTCACCACAGGAAACACTGATGCAAAATACTCAGTTAGTATCTCTTCCATCTCCTGTGGTTCCACACATAGGCAGGCTTGCTGATCATTACTGTGACCCTATTCTCTCCCAGTTCACCTTTTGTGGTTAATGTATTTGTAGAATCCCTTTGGATTCTCCTTAACTCTATTTGCCAAAGTTGTCTCATGTCCCCTTTTTTTGCACTCCTGATGTTTTCCTTAGGTGTACTTGCACTGCCTTTTACACGGTTCTAGGGATTCACTCGATCTCTGCTGTCTAAACAGTTGGTTCTGATGTAACGCGATCGTTCCATTCTCGTGCAATCTTGTATTATAAGATGATTGTTTAAATGGTTCTATTTAAACTAACGGAGCCAGAATCATGTTACAGACAAAACAGGGAAGGAAACTTTGCGTTCTCCAAACTACAGTCTAAATTCTTCATTGGCGTTAAAGCCAATTTGCGTTGAAGAAACATATGTTTTTGCAGAACCGACTGACCAAACCCTCAACTTCTCTAGTCATCCAGCATTCCGTACACCCACCAGCTCTTCCTTTCACTCTAACAGGAACGTAATGTCTCTGGACTCTCGTTATTTCATTTCTGAAGGCTTCCCATTTTCCAGCCGTCCCTTTACCTGCAAACATCTGTCCCTAGTCAGCTTTTGAAAGTTCTTGCCAAATACAATGAAATTGGCCTCCCTCCAACTTAGCACTTTAACTTTTCGTTCCAGTCTAGCCTTTTTCCATCACTACTTTGAAACTAATAGGATTATGGTCACTGGCCCTCAAGTGCTCCCCCACTGACAGCTGCCTTAGAGTCATAGAGATGTACAGCACGGAAACAGACCCTTCAGTCCAACCCGTCCATGCTGACCAGATATCCCAACCCAATCTATTCCCACCTGCCAGCACCCGGCCCATATCCCTCCAAACCCTTTCTTATCATGTACCCATCCAAATGCCTTTTAAATGTTGCAATTGTACCAGCCTCCACCACTTCCTCTGGCAGCTCATTCCATACACGTACAACCCTGTGAGTGAAAAAGTTGCCCCTTAGGTCTTTTTTATATCTTTCCCTTCTCACCTTAAACCTATGCCCTCTAGTTCTGAACCCCCTGACCCCAGGGAAAAGACTATGTCTATTTATCCTATCCGTGCCCCTCATAATTTTATAAACCTCTATAAGGTCACCCCTCAGCCTCCGACACTCCAGGGAAAACAGCCCCAGCCTATTCAGCCTCTCCCTGTAGCTCAAATCCTCCAACCCTGGCAACATCCTTCTAAATCTTTTCTGAACCCTTTCAAGTTTCACAACATCTTTCTGATAGGAAGGATACCAGAATTGCACGCAATATTCCAACAGCGGCCTAACCAATGTCCTGTACAGCTGCAACATGACCTCCCAACTCAAATCTATCATTTCTCGAGCCATTGTGGTAAATCTCGTCGGCCTGCTTTCAGGGACCCTGCCACCATTCACAAGCTGTAGCAATCTCTGGTTTGTAGAGACCCAGATACACGGTGTCCCTGTGTGTGGTGACATCTCACAGCAGCGATTTCCAAATGACATCACACGCACTGCTCCCGAGGGATTTCCTCAAACTGGGAGATTTACCTTCGACTCCGGTCCTTCTAATACCCTTCCAGCAAGTTACAGCGGGAGGTTATGAAATTGAAACCGGTGAGATGGCTTCCCGGGTGAGTATTTTTGAGAACTTAGCTCGTGAAGCTTTTCCCCGGTTACCCGTTACCGGAGCGAGGTTCTGTGAATCTATGGCTGGTGACATACCTTTACCATGGGTCTGAATCCATAACCCTCCATAACTGCACCCCCAAAGCCCCGATCATTTCTCTGCCATTGACGATTTAATTCCTCTCTCTCTAGCAATGTCTCTGTAGTCTAGTGTTTAAAGTCGTGTAGTCACACAGCACGGAAACAGACCCTTCGGTCCAACCAGTCCACGCTGGCCGTAATCCCGAACTAAACTCGTCCCACCTGTCTGCGCTTGGCCCATAAACCTCCAAACCTTTCCTATTCACGTACTTATCTAAATGTCTTTTAAACATTCTAAGTGTTACCGCTTTCTCTGGAAGTTCATTCCACACACGAACCACTGTGTGCAAAATAAAGAATTGCCACTCCCCCACCCCGTCTTTTTAAATCTTTCTCCTCTTGCTTTATGCCCTCTCGTCTTGAAATATCCCATATGAGGGAAAAGACTTCCGCCATCTACCTGATCTATACCCCTCGTTATTTTCTAAGCCTCTCTAAGATCACCTCTGAACCTCCGAGGCTGCAGTGAAAGACATCCCAGCCTCTTCTTATAACTGAAACCCTCCTTATAACTGAAACCATCCTGGTCAATCTATTCTGAACCCTCTCCAGCTTAATAATAGCCTTCCTATAATAGGGAGACCCAATACCCCAGAAGAGTGCTGGGGTAGCATGTTGGCTCAGTGGTTAGCACTGCTGCCTCACAGCACCAGCGACCTGGGTTTGATTCCAGCCTCAGGCGACTGTATCTGGGTGGAGTTTGCACATTCTCTCTGCGTCTGCGTGGGTTTCCTCCAAGTGCTCCGGTTTCCTCCCACAGTCCAAGGATGTGCAGGTTAGGGTGAATTGGCCATACTGTCCAGGGATGTGTAGGTTAGGTGCGTGAGTCAGGGTACTAAGGTAGGGGAATGGGTCTGGGTTGGTTACTCTTTGGAGGGTCGAAGGGCCTGTTTCCACACTGTAGGGATTCTATGATTAACTCATGAACATCCTGTACTCGGTGAGCAATGAAGTATGCTCAACGTCTTCTTAACCACTCTATTTATACATGATGCAAACTTCAAACAATTATGAATCTGAACCCCTAGATCTCTGTGTTCTACAATACTGCCGAAGGTGCTACTTATAATTACATAGTCTTGCCTCTGTTTTACCAAATGCAATACCTCGCAATTGTGTAGCTCGGTGGTTAGCACTGCTGCCTCACGGCGCCAGGGAGCCGGTTTCGATTCCAGTCTCGGCGAGACTGTGTGGAGTTTGCACATTCTCCCCGTGTCTGCGTGGGTTTCCTCCGGGTGCTCCGGTTTCCTCCCACAATCCAAAGGTGTGCAGGTCAGGGTGAATTAGCCACGCTAAATTGCCCACAGTGTTCAGGGATGTGCAGGCTAGGTGCCTTAATCAGGGGAAATGTAAATTAATTAGGTAGGGAAATGAGTCAGGGTGGGTTACTCTTCTGAGGGTCAGTGTGGACTGGTTGGGCCGAAGTATTCTAGGATTCGAAACTCCATCTGCCACTCTTCAGCCCGTTGACCTCTTCCTAATCTTAAATAACCTTCCTCACTGTCCAGTCTACTTCCAATCTTGGTGTTATCCACGAAACATGCTTTCTACTTTCTCATCTAAATCATTTATATAAATGACAAATAAAAGTGGACCCAGCTCTGATCTCTGTGGGATCCTGCTGATCATAGGCCTCCAGTCCAAAAACACAACCCTCCATCACCTCTCCTGCCGTTTGGCCAATTTTGTATCCAATTAGCAAGCTCCCCCTGAATCCCATGTGACCTAACTTTACTGATTGGTCTACCACGTGGAACCATGTGTAAGCTTTCCTGAAGTCCAAGTAAACAGTGCTGTCATTGAGTCTTTTGAGAAAGTAACCAAAAAGATTAATCAAGTTTGTGAACCACTATTTCCCTCGCACAAAACAATGCCGAATATCCCTAATTGTTCCTTATCTCCAAATGCATATAAATCCGATCTTTCAGAATCATTTTCAACAACTTACCCACTGCTAATGTCAGACTCACACGTCGACAGTTCCCAGGCTTCTCTTTACACTGAGTCATTGAGACGTCCAGCATGGAAACAGACCCTTCGGTCCAACCCGTCCATGCCGACCAGATATCCCAACCCAATCTAGTCCCACCTGCCAGCACCTGGCCCATATCCGTCCATAGCCTCTGACTCTCCAAGGAAACCCGCCCCAGCCTATTCAGCCTCTCCCTGCATCTCAAACCCTCTAATCCTGGCAACATCCTTGTAAATCTTTTCTGAACTCTTTCAAATTTCACAACATCTTTGATAGAAAGGAGACCAGAATTGCACAATTTCACTGTTACTTCTGCCTACAGTGTTTAAATGAGACTGTGTGCAGCTGTACTACCAGCTACGCACAGGTCGAAGGATTTTGTGTAATCTCAGGACGAGAGAGACGTTGTTATGTGGTGGACAGCCTGGAATCTGTTAGGATGGAGATAACAAAGAAATGGATGAGAGTTTTCGCAGCCAGTGAGCTGAGACTAGGGTGGATTTGGGTGGTTTTACTGAGGTGGAAGTCGGTGGTCTTGGTGACAATGGGGATATGTGGTGGGAAATATTTCACTCGAGTTGTGAACAGCCTGTTCAGTTCCACACCATTACCAGAGAGGGGGCTGGAGTCAGTGGGGGGGGAGTTAAGACAGTGCCTTCAGTCTTCATAAACACTTAAACAGAGAAAGTTTCTGCTCATCCGTTACTGGGTGTCAAACAAGTCGGGATAGTGTGTGACTGAAAGGTGATAGTGTTCACATACGTATATGTAAGTTAGCTCGCTGAGCTGGAAGGTTTGTTTTCAGACGTTTCGTCACCATGACTAGGTAAGGTCATCAGGGAGAGTCTCTGGTGAAGCACTGGTGGTATGTCCTGCCTCTCTGTTTATAGGTCTTGGTTTCTCAAGGTGGGTGTTGTCATTTCCAGTTCTTTTTCTCAGGGGGAGGTAGATAGGGTCTGTATCGATGTGTTTATTGATGGAGTTTTGGTTAGAATGCCAGGCCTCTAAGAATTCTTGTTTGGCCTGTCCTAGGATATGTGTGTTGTCCCAGTCAAAGTGGTGTCCTCCTTTGTCTGTATGTATAGAAACTAGTGACAGTGTGTCGACTTTTGGTGTTCATGTATCCCTGGTGGCAAGTGTCCTGCTAGTTTTTTTTTACAGTTCCTCTATGGTATCTTGTAAATGACATTAGTTTTGCTGGTAGTATCTAACGGAACCTTTCGGTTCATTAGTCACTGTTTAAGTGTGTTGGTAGGTGTGTGGGCTACCACATACACCTGGTACCCTGGACCTCTAGGTAATGGAGGTTTGGTAGTGGTTTCAGAGATGCTGTTAAAGTTCTGATCGGGTTAAAGTCCTATACCTCTCCTTTACCACGTGCCTCTCTCTTCCTGCTTTTTCTCCCATAGAGGCCAGAGTCTCAGGTAGGTGTGGATTGGATGCAGATGTTGTGCTAAAGTTGTTGATAATACAAAATCCCTCGCTCTGTCTCTCCCAAATTACTTTGGCTTCCTCCACCACCACCACCTGAAAAGCAGTCTGAATTTCCTGTAGGACCAGAGCTGGTGGCAACTGAAGGGAACCAGCTGGATTCTTGTGACAGTGTGGCAGCTTTCATGGTGACTTTCTCCCAGTGCTCCTCCCCCACAAAATTACTAGCTTCATTTGCTCAATTTCCCAACTTTGTTTTGTGTGCCTTCTCTGATATTTCTTTTCCCCCCTGTTTTAAACCGTTTTCACAGGATATTAGAGGCTTCGGATTTGCAGTCAGAAAACTCAAACCGATGTGGTGATCGAGTCACCCAATTCGGCGTAACTGGCATTTCGAACATGGAAGGAAACGGCGCCATTTCCGACGTAGAGAAACCGCACACGTGTTCCGTGTGTGGGAAAAGCTTTGCTGATTCGTCTTACCTGTCAGCACACCAGCGCGTTCACACTGGGGAGAAACCATTCAACTGCCCCCAGTGTGGAAAGGGATTCACTTGGTCCTCCAGCCTGCTGAGGCATCTGCGAATCCATAGCGGAGTGAAGCCGTTCACCTGCTCGGAGTGTGGGAGAGGGTTCGCTCAGTCATCCCACCTGCTGACCCACCAGCGAGTGCACACCGGAGAGAGACCGTTCATCTGCTCAGTGTGTGGGAAGGGGTTCGCTCAGTCAACCCACCTGCTGATACACGAGCGGGTGCACACCGGAGAGAGACCGTTCATCTGTTCGGAGTGCGGAAAAGGATTCACGCATTCTTCCAAGCTGCTGGAACACCAGCGAATCCACACCGGGGAGAAACCATTCACCTGCTCTGGCTGTGGGAAGGGATTCACTCAGTCGACCCACTTGCTGATACACCAGCGCGTTCACACCGGGGAGAGACCGTTCACTTGCTCCGTGTGTGGGAAGGGATTCACTCGGACGTCCAAACTGTTAATACACCAGCGGGTTCACAAAGAACCACAGTTGAACGACTTTGCACTTCCTCAGACCAAGACATGAACCGTGGCCGTTGGGTGATTTGGCCCGACTCTGCTGTATCAGAGGTGCTGGTGCTGCGGTGGGAATGTTGAGAACAAGTAGGTATTTCTCGGTTAGCTTTTGGAAATGATGCCAACTCGCTGTACCTCAACGCATTAACACTGGACGCAGACTGTCCACCTACGCGGTTTGGGAATTGGGATTTTCTGGTTCATCAGGACTGGGTAAACACCAATGTAACTGCAGGGGTCAGAGTTTGCTATCGACATTCAAATCCAAGCCCCTGCTTCCTGGGGTCTGTATTCTGATGATGTTTGGAAACACCACCAAGTTCGGTCGTCTGTTTGGACCAAAATAAGGTAAATCAGTTTCTGGTTCGAACTGTGGTGCATCAAGCCGTTATCGTGACCTCGAAGGCAGACGAGTTTCTTCAGAAGGGCTCTCTGTCTCCCACTGTGTTCTCCATCCTCACCTCCAAAATTTCTTTGTCACTGAAAATGAGACGATCAGTATGCTTCACACAAGCAGTTGGGCGAAGCTGCGTCCAGAGGGAGGTAGGGTGTGTGTGTGTGTGTGTGTGTGTGTGGAAGTTCAGTGCTTTGAATTCTGTGCACAGGGGAAGAGAGATTTTATTTTGTTGTTTTTTTTTTCTTGAATACGGTTCGTGGGTCATTTCTCAGCATTGCGATTTGTAAGGGTGGTACTGCTCAGATTCAACCGAGCAGAGAGGAAGGATTCCTAGATTACCAGCTGCACTTTTAGGGAGCTGATAACTGGGAAAATGAAGAAAAGCAGGCCAGCACAGGAAAGGGGCGAATTGATTCGTTTCTGGTATTTCTTATGGAAGAAGATATTAAATGAGCAACACAGTAATAAGTGAAAAAGTCAAGGCTAATCTAATAAAGGAATATAAGCAAGCAAAGTACAGGAATGAAATTGTAGATAGCATAACTTAACAGTGTTCATACATAAGCAGAACGATTATAGTTACTGGAAGAAATCAGACCTCGCACACATGATATGCTTCTCCTGTGCTAGGCGGCAAATCAGTTGTCCCTGTTGACCCCATGTGCAGAAGTGGTGGCTAGTTGCTGATTTCAGAGCTGCAGCTGCAGAGAACTTCCTGTGGATAGCACGCCCACTGTGGTGGTCACATCATAGGTGAAAATTGAACAGGCCAGGGCACGGATGATCGCCAGGCGGTAAGGAAGGAAGGGAGGGAGGGAGTGCGTTGTGACCTCCTAAGGAGATACTGTTTTGCACACTGTTCAGGAAGATCACTACAGGGAAGAGCGGGCGTAGCCAGTTTCATGGTGCCATGCATGGGTCTGCTGTCTAAGAGGAGGGGAAACAGTGGTAGCATTATAGGGATTCATAGGGTCATACAGGACAGAAACTAAGGGCGGGCATGGTGGCTCAGTAGTTAACACTGGTGCCTCACAACACCAGGGACCCAGGTTCGATTCCAGCCTCAGGGGGGGGACTGTCTGTGTGGAGTTTGTACATTTCCCCCCGTGTCTACGTGGGTTTCCTCCGGGTGCTCCGATTTGTTTTAAATTGCCCACGGTGTTGGTGCATTAGTCAGAGGGAAATGGGTCTGGGTGGGTTACTGTTCGGGGGGGTCAGTGGGGACGTGTTGGGCCGAAGGGCCTGTTTCCACTCTGTAGGGGAATCTAATCTAATCAAACCCTTCAGTCCGACTCATCCATGTCAAGCAGGTTTCCCAAACTAAACTCGTCCCATTTTCCCCGCACTTAGCCCATATCCCCCTCAGCTTTTCCTATTCACATACCTGTCCACATGTCTTTTAAATGTTGTAACAGCACCCGCATCTACCACTTTCTCCCTGGCAATTCATTCCATACACGTAGCACCCTCTGTGTGAAAATGTTACCTCTCTGCTCCCTTTTAAATCTTTCCCTTCTCACCTTAAACCAATACCCTCTGGTTTTCAACTCTCCTACCCTAGGGATTACTATCTTTACTATTCATCTTACCTATGCCTCTCATGACGTTATAAATGTCTGTAAGGTCACCCCTCAGCCTCTTACACTCCAGGGGAAAATGCCCCAGTCTATCCGGCCTCTCCTTATAACTCACGCCCTCCTGGTGACATCCTTGTAAATCTTTTCTGCACCCTTTCCAATTTAGTAGCATCCTCCCTGTAGCAGGGTGACTGGAACTGGAAGCAGTACTCCAAAAGTGGCCTGTCAGATGTCCCGTACAGCTGCAGCGTGACATCCCAACTCCTCTGCTCAGTGCTCTGACCAATAAAGGCAAACGTGCCAAAAGTCTAGTTCGTCCTCCTGTCCACCTGTGAGATCAGTTCAAGGAACTATATGTACCTGAACTCAGAGATTTTGCTGTTCAACAACACTCCCCAGGGTGCTAGCATATAACTGTGTAAGTCCTGGCCTGGTTTGCCTTGCCAAAATGCAAAACCTCACATTTATCTACATTAAATGGCATCTGCCACTGTTTGGCCCACAGTGGGGTGGATGGTATAGTGGCATTACCGCTGCACTGTTTATCCAGAGACCTAGGTAATGTGCTGGGGGCCTGCGTTTGAATCCTGTCACAGCCTGGTAGAATCTGAATTTTTTAAAAAGATCTGCAATCCAGAGTCGAAGAACCCATTGTCCATTATTGGGAAAACCAGTCTGATCCAGTCATGCCCTTTTGGGATGGAAACAGCCACCCTGTCTAAATACTCTTCCCAGTTATTAGCAGGTCATCCAAAGACATGGTGACCTGGGGCATCAATTGTAGCATGTTTCGTGAAGGACAGCTTGCAAGTCCTCTGTGTGAGGGACTTATCCAGTTGCAAGAATTGATTTCCCATTTGTTTAAAGTTCCCACAAAGGCAAACTGACCCATTGGGCTTCACAAATGGTACCATCGGTGCTGCCCATTTCTCAAACTCTCCTAATTTGATGATTCCTTCGCTTTCCAGCCGCCTGATTTCTGCCTCTTCTTTTGCCCCAAAGGCCAATAGCACTGGGAGGGCCTTGCTAAATGGTGGAATTACTTCCTGGTCAATGTGCATGGTGGCCTTGGCTCCTCTGATAGTCCCTAAACCTTCCTGAAAAACTTCGGCGGTATTTAATTCGGACTTGCCTCAGGCAGCCATTTTCTCACTGAAAAATGTTGAGCCAATCAAAGTGAATCGGAGGCTGAGGGGTGACCTTATAGAGGTTTACAAAATTATGAGGGGTATGGGTAGGGTAAATAGGCGAGGTCTTTTCCCTGGGATGGGGGAGTCCAGTACTAGAGGGTATAGGTTTAGGGTGAGAGGGGAAAGATATAAAAGAGACCTAAGGGGCAACATTTTCACACAGAGGGTGGTACGGGTATTGAATGAGCTGCCAGAGGAAGTGGTGGAGGCTGGTACAATTGCAACATTTAAGAGCCATTTGGATGGGTATATGAATAGGAAGGGTTTGGAGGGATATGGGCCGGGTGCTGGCAGGTGGGACTAGATTGAGTTGGGATATCTGGTCACATGGACGGGTTGGACCGAAGGGTATGTTTCCGTGCTGTACATCTCTATGACTCTGAATCTTTCTCTGCTTGGGCCTGTCAGAGCGGTGACAGGGAATGAAGACTCTGGGAGCAGGCAGGACCTGGGCAAGTGGAAGTTTATTCCTACAGAAACCAGTTAAAGCAGAGAGAGGGCCAAAGGATCTTTTCTGAATCTGGCCTTGACGTACCAATGCAGTTCATCGTTTAATCTTTGGCTCAGATCAGAGGATAGATCAATGGCGCACTCAAACTCGTACAGTAAAAAGCAGTATTTTTATACATTTCTGTATTACAATGATCACATACAAGATGGTCGCAGCCATTCCCTCCCGATCCACTAAAACACCTCGTCAATGATGAGCATCCCCGTGGTCCGCCTCAGGTTCCCATTACCTCACGGTGTTTACCATGTACTATAAATCCCCTCGTCCTTGGGATCTTTCTATGCATCCTATTCACTCACATTCCAAAGTCACTGGTTGTACTCCCTCAGATCTGTTTCAGGCTGGCTTACCAATTAAAGACAGTTTGAATTCTTTTATTCACTGCATTCCTTTCAATTACTCCCTTCACGTTTCCCATTGTTCTAATCATATATGTAAAAATATGCAAGACAGTTAATTGTAACCAATTGCTATTTCTATTCTGAGGTTAGTGAAGGTTAGGTATACCGATTTCTACTGTTAGTCCTCCGCAGTTATTGGCCGTGAACAATCTAGTTTGTCCAAGGTGAATGAGAGAGTACAGGTACACAATCCTTGATCTGAAATCCATGTCTTTCTCGCGAAGTTTCTTTCTCCGTAACAATGTTGATTGGCGTGCAAACTGTTAACCCAACTCTACACCCACGCGACCTGCGTCACTCAGCTGTGACATGGCTTGGCGTGGCCCAGCTCTGGCAGACCTCAATTCTGTCTCAGGGCCTGTAGTACTCACAGGTGCATCTGCTGTTCAGTAAGATTTATTTCATTTCACCGTTGAACTGTCACTTATTCCGAAATCCAAAAAATTGCGAAAACCAACTAGCCCTGAGGGTTTCGGATAAAAGATTATGTATCTGTACTTCCTAAAGTTAACTAACTTTCACACACAAGCAGAAAGGTTTTGGTTATATGCATCTATATTTATGTTGGAGAATCTCCAACTGGAAACTCTTGCTTAATATTGCAGAGTAATTGGGAAGCAATGGTTTATTATGAAACAGCTAACTGTTGTTCTGGTAGTTATTTAGGGATTTAGAATTTTATATCTTGCACCTGGTATTTATTCCTTTAGTGGCACAATCACCCTTTCATTAATGAACTGATTTTATAGAGACATACAAGATGATCAGAGGATTAGAGAGGGTAGACAGTGACAGTCTTTTTCCTAGGATGATGACGTCAGCGTGTACGAGGGGGCATAACTACAAATTGAGGGGTGGTAGATTTAAGACAGATATCAGAGAGTGGTACTTTACTCTGAGAGTGGTAAGGGTGTGGAATGCCCTTCCTGCTAATGTAGTCACCTCAGCCACAAAAGGGAGATTTAAACAATCCTTAGATAAGCACATGGATGATGATGGGATAGTGGAGGGGACGAGCTGAGAATAGTTCACAGGTCGGTGCAACATCGAGGGCCGGAGGGCCTGTTCTGCGCTGTATTGTTCTATGTTCTATGTCTCAGGTGTGTTTTTATTGTAACTGCACAGGATGGTTGCTGCTCAGGGTCCCCTTTACTGGCTTTGGAGTAGTTTTCATAGAATCCCTACAGTGTGGAAACAGGCCCTTCGGCCCAACAAGTCCACACTGACCCGCTGAAGAGTATCCCACCCAAACCCATACCCCATTACTCCGCATTTTCCCCTGACTAATGCACCTAACCTACACATCCCTGTACACTACGGGCAATTTAGGACGGCCAATCCACCCTAACCTGCACATCCTTGGATTGTGGGAGGAAACCCACGGGAGAATGTGCAAACTCCTCATGGACAGTCACCCGAGGCTGGAATCGAACCAGAGTCCCTGGCGCTGTGAGGCAGCAGCGCTAATCACTGAGCCACCGTATCATGTTGGTTCTGTAATCAGTGACTGAGCTGGGTCAGTATCAACCTCCATTCGAACCAGGTGACCATTTAACCAGATTTTTGTTGTGATTGCTCCTGACTTGCATGTTGCTCAATAGTTTCACTGTTCCAAGCCAGATGTAGGTGGGCCATCCAGCATGTGCACTTTCCTGGGTACTGGCTGCCTATGAGTTCTCTTATGCAATTCAGGCCAAGTGGTACTCTTTTGCTGTCTCAAGTCTATATACCAGCAACATTTACAACGGCCTGCAGACCTGGATCCCGAAGAAAAGGTTAACCATTTGGTCAAGGCTTGGCTTTGTTTTGGAGGTTTTGCTGTGGGCTGACCTGGGGTTGCTCTGTTCAGGATATATCCAGATGCTGCACAATCACCTTCACTCAAGTGGTTAGCACCCAAGCTCCGCACCCCCCCCGAGGGTGGGGTGTCCACTTTCATCAGCAAACACAGTGCCTCATACGGCCCCTGCGTTTTTGAATGACAAAGCCAGCTGTAGTGCCTGCTTGAAGTCCACTTGGGCCTGTAGGTGGATTGTAATGGTTGCATCGTTAATTCCACATACCAAACAGTGCCTCAGCAGTTTGTGAGGGGTTAAACCAAGGTCACATGCCTTTTAACCTCGTCAGAAATCCCGACATGGATTCCTGTCATTCTCTAGTAAAACCACTGAGTGAAACTGAAGGCCTCTCAGAATTAGGGGAGTGGGGTCTGAATATTCCTGAACTAAATCTGTCAACTCTTAAAAGATTTTAGTATCTAGTGCCTCAGGAAATGGTAGGCTCCTAACAACCACGAGCTGTCAGGAATTACTCGTTGCTTGTCATCTGCCCCAAATGTCATTTGTCCAGAAAAGAAAATCGCATTTGTTCCATATATTGGGCCCAGACTTTGACAGCAGTGTCGAACAAATCAAGTTTCCCAAATAATGGCATGTTACCAGAAACACTGGTCCCAATCTAAAGACAACTGTTGTGAGCGAATGTCTGCAGGAGCAAACCCCAGTCTCGTTGCCACTGAGAAACCTCCACAGAGACCAGTATCCCGTCACCAAGTCACCCTTTCTTTACACGTGCATAGTACTTGACACCAGAGCCTTAGGGACTTGGCTGTGTACTGTTGAGAATGCGTATAGGGTATGAGCAGGCAGGGAAAGAGTTAAATTGAGTTTTGTGAAACAAGAGGTTCAGCTGAGCATGACTCAGATCAGATAAGAATGTACAGTAAACAATGGGGTGCTGGAGGCAAGGGTAATGGGTTAACAAGGTGGAAAAGCATTTATTATGTCGAGCCATTTAACAAGATGAGGTACCATTCAGTATGTGAGGTCAGTTTAACATGGTGAAAAGTATTCATTATGTGAAGCCAGTTATTCATTGTGTAACAGCAGATGGCTTAATCTTTACAATCAGTGAGTGTCAATAGTAATGGTCACCCGATTAATATCTATGTTGCCTGATCTGAATGCTCCTCCCTGAAAAATGACTATATAGTTCATTGAGAAACTGCTCTTCCAGAGAAGACAGAGAACTCATGTCCCTGTGCACATGGGCGATCGTTCTCTCTCCCTCCAGGGCCTGGAATAAAGAAAAAGGAGGTAAAACCAAACTGTGTTTCTGAGCGTTTTGCTTTGACTTGGTGAGGGGGGGGAACGGGACAACACGGCCACTCGCCGAAGAGAGCGTCGCATTCTTAACAAGGTCACTAATGAAGGTGGAGGAGAAGTAAGCTAAAAATGGGAAAGGAAAGATTGGACATCATGTGCGGTATTGAGGAGTTCACTCATTTCCTTCAGACCAGTTGGGTTTCTCCAGCATTTTCTGTTTAATATGATTACTGTATGGCACTCTTTGATGCATGAAACAGTGACAAATCTTTGCAGAGGTAATTTCTTGAAGCAGTGTGGTGACTGTCCTGCATAAATACTCATACTGCTTATCCCACTTATATCTCCACCCTGGAGGCTCCCTGCCTCCATTCCTGATGAAGGGCTTTTGCCCGAAACGTCGATTTTTTTCCTGCTCCTCGGATGCTGCCTGACCTGCTGTGTTTTTCCAGCACCACTCTCTAATGTAAACTCTGGTTTCCAGCATCTGCAGTCCTCATTTTTGCCTACTTATTCTGCTGTCTACCCATGGGATGGAGTGCACGTTGCTCAACTTTCAAAGCCAGCACACAAGCCACGTGAGCCACTCACTTGCTGAAAAGTAAAGGAAATTTTGTTGCACTTCTCTCAAACTTCTTACAGATACCCTGGGCGGTACAGTGGCTGCCTCACTGTGCCAGGGACCTGGCTTCGATTCTAGTCTTGAGTGACTGTGTGTAGTTCATATGTTCTCCCAGTGTATGCGTGGGTTTCCTCCCACTGTCCAAAGACACGCAGGCTAGGGTGGATTAGCCATGGGAAATGCAGGAGTGCTGGGACAAAGTGACATTCTCTTCAGGGAGTCAGTGCAGAGTTGATGGAGCAAATGGCCTGTTCCCATGCTGTAGGGATTTGCAGCAGTGCTGCTGACAGGCCACCTCCATTTCTGGCCCGCATACAGGAATACAGTATTCCTGATGAAGGGCTTTTTCCCGAAACGTCAATTTTACTGCTCCTCGGATGCTGCCTGAACTGCTGTGTCTTTCCAGCACCACTACTCCAGATCCAGGAATACAGTTAACACCGCAGCGATCGGTTCTGTCAGCTGATTAAATCAAGACACCGACAGTTGGCGAAGCCGGGTAATGCGGATGCTTTGTCAAGGCTACTTTACCTGTCCAGGAACTGGGAGTTGTCCTTATCAGGCTTTTAATCTGGGGAATGAGTTTTTATCCTTCTCTCTTGTGAATAGGAATTGAGGAAGTTAGAAAGCCTCAAAGGGAACCGTTCCATGTTTTACTTCTCTTTCAAGACTTACTGTGGGCTCAAGGGTTAAACATTTCACGACCAAAGAGACTCGCTGCAGTATCAATTCCACGTCTGTCCTCTTACAGAATAGACAGAACATCTCAGGAGGGGGGAGAGGCTGACTGTATCCCAAAAAAGGAGTCCAGTGGAGCCACACATGTGGATTCCTCTGCAGCCTCAGACAGTGGTATCCTGTCCTTCCCAGACAGGACTGATAGCCTTGGCCACAACCCTGTTAAAAACTGCCTCCTGCTCCTATTATCTTGCTTCCCCTCCGTATTAGCATAGCTATGTAAATCCCCCATTGAGAACAGGCAGAACCCTTCTGCCTTACTCTCTTCCCATCAACACATGATCATGAAGAATGTGATAATTAGTCTCTCTAATCCATTCACATGTTATCACAGGATATCAACATGCACTGGGTTTTGTAAGGTCATGTAATGTAATGACAGTCAACCATGTGACTGATAGACCTTTTGTTTTAGCCCTATAAAGAATACCGTCTTTGTGTGTAGATTTGTGAAGAGGTGTCACCACAAGTAGACGGATGACTCCTTCTGGTTAGATTGAGAATCTCTCACCAGCTGTCTGCTAATAAACCATGTACTTTTAAGCAGAAACTTCTGTCGTCCGGATTTGTGGAGGAAAGACACCAACAGAATAAGTGCAACGAGAGCATCCTGGCATAATCCGAAATATCCAGGAGCTGCTTTTTGTGCTGAAGGTGGACTGCCAGATTGAGGAGAAAACTGGATTGTGCGAATACCGCACGTGACATCCGGAAGGTGCCAATGATGGCTTCACCCATGGGACTGGCTTCAGTCACCCTGGCTCTGGATTCAACTTGATTTTGCGGGACCAGTAGAGGATGTTCCTGGGTGATTGTGGATGCCCACACCAAGGTGGCCGTCATGAAGTCAGCAACAAAAACCACGATGGTACTGACAGGATGAAATATTTGCCAGGTTTGGGAACCCCGAACAGGTCGTAAGTGACAGTAGTCAATCGTTTGTGGAGCAAGCGTTTGAGGAGAAGCTGGAAAATCACGGAGCCAGATGCATGAGATCAGCTCCATATCACACTCTGTGTCAAGTGGCCAAGAGGAGAGATTTGTACAAACTATGAAGCAGACCTTTGAAGACCTCTCAAGGGACGGGTTCACTGGGATGATGACTCAAATAGTTCCTCACCTTGTATAGGAACACACCACACACGATGACCCAGTGCTTGCTTGTGACCTTAGTTCTCAGCTCACAGTTGAACATTATGTTTGACTTACTGCAGCCAGAAGAGACCAGAGTTGGGACAGCAAAATCAAGAAGGATAGATCATCAGAATCATAGAATCCCTATGTTGTGGAAACAGGCCCTTTGGCCCAACAGGTTCACACCGACCCTCTGAGACCCATTCCCTGAACAGTATGTGCAGTTTAGCATGGCCAATTCACCTAGCCCTCGCAGCTTTGGATTGTGGGAGGAAACCGGAGCACCCGGAGAAACAATGCAGATGGGTGAAAATGTGCAAGCACCACACAGTCAGCCGAGGCTGGAATCGAACCCAGGTCCTTAGCACTGTGAGGCAGCAATGCTAACCACTGAGCCAGGAGAAAGTGACAACTGCAGATGCCAGAGACCAGAGGTGAGAGTGTGGTGCTGGATAAGCACGGCCAGTCAGGCAACATCCGCAGAGCAGGAGAATTGACGTTTCAAGCATAAGCTCTTCATCAGGCGTGTGTGTATTCGCATACTCGCAGACACCTCCTTCTACTGCCCCCTTGATCACAACCTCGCCTCCACTCACCAAACTACAGATAGATATAAGTAAACGAGTATGGTGTTGGAAAAGCACAGTCGGTCAAGCAGCATCCGAGGAGCTGGAGAGTCGACGTTTTGGGCATAAACTGCTTCTCGGATGCTGCCTGAGCGGCTGTGTTCTTCCAGCGCCATACTCTTCGACTCTGATCTCCAGCACCCGGGTTCAATTCCAGCCTCGGGGGACCGCACATGCTCCCCGTGGCCGGGTGGGTTTCCACTGGGTGCTCTGTCTTCCTCCCACATTCCAAAGATTAGATTAGATTACTTACAGTGCGAAAACAGGCCCTTCAGCCCAACAAGTCCACACCGACCTGCCAAAGCGCAACCCACCCAGACCCCTCCCCCTACATTTACCCCTTCACCTAACGCTACGGGCGATTTAGCACGGCCAATTCACCTAACCTGCACGTGTGCAGGTCAGGGTGAATTGGCCGTGCTAAATTGCCCGCAGCGTCCAGGGCTGTGTAGGTTAGGTGCATTAATCAGGGGTGATTGGGCAGGGGAATGGGTCTGGCCGGGTGACTGCTGAGGGTCAGTATGGACTGGTTGGGCTGAAGGGCCTGTTTCCCCAGTGTAGGGATTCTGGGTACGTTCTGCAGTGCTCACTTTCTCCCGAGATAGATACAAGGGCGAGCCATTTCCAAGGAAAGTGAGTTGAGGATTGTCAGATGAGCCATGACTTTATGGTTCAAGGTGAGGGCGGACACATGGAGTTCCCACAGAGTTGTTTTTGTTTGGTCACAATGAGGTCTAGCTGATTGACGGCGACGTCGACCAATGGAAAGGGCGCGCTTCGGCCCGGTGGGATGACAACTAACGGGGATAGAGGGGGGGCGGGGCTGACGGTCTGACGTCACGGGCGGGGACGACGTGACGAACCCAGGGGCCGGGATGACGCAATGACGTCGGGGGCGGACGGTGGAGCGGAAGGTCGAGGAGGAGACATGGCGGCCCCGTGAGTGAGGGAGCGGGAGGTGTCATTGCCGCACCGTGGGTAGGCTGCCGGAGCCGTATCGGCAACGTCCGGTTCTGCGCTTGCAGCGAAAGGAAAGAGGCGACGGGCCCGCTTACCGTCGTCGCCATTTTTATTGGGAGGCAACTCAGGAATGAGCCCCCGCCCCCCACTGAGGTGGCCGCTGGTGTCACAGGGCGCATGCGCGCCCTTCTCTGTGATGTCAGAGACAATGGCCTCGTGGGAAGGCAAGTTGCCCAGTGGGGAGGCAATGGCCTCATGGGAAGACAAGTTGCCCAGTGGGGAGGCCATGGCCTCATGGGAAGGCAAGTTGCCCAGTGGGGAGGCCATGGCCTCATGGGAAGGCAGGTTGCCCAGTGGGGAGGCCATGGCCTCATGGGAAGGCAGGTTGCCCAGTGGGGAGGCAGGTTGCCCAGTGGGGAGGCCATGGCCTCATGGGAAGGCAAGTTGCCCAATGGGGAGGCAATGGCCTCATGGGAAGGCAGGTTGCCCAGTGGGGAGGCAATGGCCTCATGGGAAGGCAGGTTACCCAGTGGGGAGGCAATGGCCTCATGGGAAGGCAAGTTGCCCAGTGGGGAGGCAATGGCCTCATGGGAAGGCAAGTTGCCCAGTGGCAATGGGCTGCCCTTGTGGGGGAAGAGCTGGCTCAATGGGAGGGGGCGGCGCCGTGGGGAGGGGATGTGTCGGTCAGCCCCACGCGGAGGGGATAGTCCACCCTGTGTGGACTTGGTGCCTTAGTGGTATTATTGGCGGACTATTGATCCAGAATAACGGTCTGGGGTCCTGGGTTCGAATCTCGCCACGGCAGATGGTGGAATTTGCATTCAGTGAAAAACAAATTAAGGGTCTAACGATGAGCATGAATCCACTGTCGATTGTGGGAAAGACCCGCCTCATTCACTAATGCCCTTTTGGGAGGGAAACTGCCACCCTTACCTGGTCTGGCCTCTGTGTGACTCCAAGCCCTCAGCAATGTGATTAACTCTTAACTGCCCCCTGGGCGATAAATGCTGGCCAAGCCAGCAATACCTTAGTCCCATGAATGAGAAAAAAGGGGGAGGATTTATACACAGCAAAATCAAAGCAGGTGAGATGTTTGTCTGTTTGGAATTTCTGCCCTACACTGACAGCGATGGGTTTTGGAAACTCCGTGAAACGTTGGTAAAGCGTTGAATCAACAAATCAGCTGCTTTTCTTCGAGCCCCCGCTGAAACAGTGCTGGAGGCACTGACAGAAGTCAGTGTGGGAGTGAGTGGAGAATTAAAAATGCCAAGTGACTCCCGATAGCAGTGTAAAGCAGATTCGGTTGCGAGCAGTGAATACAGCGCATAGATTACAATTAGCCCAAAGAAATCTCCGATCGGTTTCAAAGTTTCAAACTTTAACCACAGCCTGAAAAAGGGCTCTTTCTTTGATGAGTAAGTGATACAAAGTAAAATGAAACAATTCCCAGGGTATGAATTTCTGCCCGTGTTGTAGGATTTAAAAAGTATCACTGTGACCACAATCAACTAAATCTGTACCTACCTATTGAACCCCATTTCTGGTATGATCTCCAGTGTGTGTGTTTGGAGGTGCTGGGTTTCTATGGCCCAACTGCTCTTGTTCGAGATTTTTGGGGCTTAGGAGATTCCATTGTACGTCTAGTCGAGTTGCAGTTGGATAAAGCTATCTTCTTTCTCACTATCTCTTCCCTTCCTACAGAAAGGTTCACATCTCGTCTAGTCCCAGACTAGATGTCGGGTTCCCACCTTTGAGTGACATTAGTGAATCGGTCTGATGTGTTTGTGGCTTAGCTGCGTTCATGGTCACGGTTTACTGTGTTACCTTCATTTTACAGGGCATTTGTGAAGGGTCGTTTCTGAGGAACAAGGCTCAAACTGGACATTGTGCCAAGAGCGCCCTGAGTAGTTTAATTCATCGGGACCTGGATTCTGAACATGGAAGGAAGAGGAAGCATTACCAGTGAGGAGAACCCTTACACCAGTTCTGGGGCTGGACAAGGATTCAGCCAATCATCTAGTCTGTCAAGAGATGGAGTTTTTCATAGTGAAGAGAAACTGTGGCATTGTGGGGACTGTGGCAAGGGATTTAAGTATCCCTCTCAACTGGAAGCTCATCGACGCAGTCACACAAGGGAGAGGCCATTCATCTGCTCCGAGTGTGGGAAGGGATTCATTCAGTTGTCTCACCTGCTGACGCACCAGAGGGTTCACACTGATAACAGGCCTTTTAAATGCTCCGACTGTGGGAAGTGCTTCAAGAGTTCCAAGCAACTGATGTCCCATCAACGCGTTCACACTGACAAGAAACCATACAGGTGCTCTCACTGTGGGACTGGCTTCAGGCAATCATCTGATCTCACTGTACACCAGCGGGTTCACACTGGGGAGAGGCCGTTCATCTGCTCCAAGTGTGGGAAGGGATTCATTAATTCGTCCCACCTGCTGACCCACCAGCGAGTCCACACCGAGGAGAGACCATTCACCTGCAGGGAGTGCGGGAAAGGATTCACTCAGCTATCCAATCTGCTCAGGCACCAACGGGTTCACAGCGATGAGAGACCCTTTACCTGCCCGCATTGTGGCAAGTGCTATAAAAGTTCCGGAGAGTTGGTGCGCCATCAACGTGTCCACACGGATGAGAGACCGTTTCGGTGCTCCCACTGTGGGACTGGGTTCAAGCGATCGTCTGAGCTGACTGTACACCAACGAGTCCACACTGGGGAAAGGCCTTTCTCCTGCTCCGAGTGCGGGAAGGAATTCACTCAGTCATCCCACCTACTCCAACATCAACGAATTCACACCGGGGAGAGACCGTTCAGCTGCTCCAAGTGTGGGAAGGGATTCATTAACTCATCCAACCTACAGAGTCACCAGCGAGTTCACAAGTAACTGCAGCATTGGCGTTTTGCTGTTTATCCCAGCTTGGACTGAACTGTCTTCACTGGAATCTGGTATTAATGACTTTCAACCTGGCTGTAGGTGTTAATATTCTGGACAAAATGCAAATTCGCCTTCCATTAAATTATGTGCTAAGGCTTTTTAATATCTTGAGCACAAGTTAGTTCCGTTTGAAAGTGTTTCCTTTCCACCCTGTCCAAAAGGTGTGAGGAGCTAGGAAAGGTTCCTTGCCAGAGATTGAGACAACCCAATCAGCTGTCCCTGCTACTTCCCTTTCCCACAGACCAAACTGTCTCCGAAATTCCTCTTGCCTGAGCCCTGAATTCCCATCTGTCTCTAATTTCTCTCCTATCTCCAGTCATGCCGTGGCAGAGTTCATTGTGACCAGCCTTTTGCTCCTGTGATCCTGGTCCCAATTAATTGCTGCCCATTTAAATTCCCCAGGCTGGCTGAAACAGATCTCATTCCTGGTGAAGGGCCTTTGTCCGAAACATGTATTCTCCTGCTCCTCAGATGCTGCCTGACCTGCTGTGCGTTTCCAGCACCACACTCTCGACGCTGATTCCCCCAGCGTCTGCAGTCCTCACTTTCTCCCTCGCTAAAATAGAAGCTGACTTTGCAAAAGCAAAATACTGCAAATTGGTGGAAATCTAAAATAAAAACAAAGTGTTGGAGAAACTCAGCAAATTTGGTAGCCCCTGGTCGTGAGAGATCACTGTTAGCAGTGTGACGCTTGCTTGGAACTGAAGAATCATCAGATTTGAAAGGTGAATTCTGGCCTCTCTTCACAGGGGCTGCCAAACCTGCCAGCTTTCTCCATTCCAACTCCCCTTTCCTGATTGCAGTGGGTCAGATCCGGGATGGGGTTTAATAGGAAGGAACTTTCCCAGTTCGTCAAAGGATCAATAACTGGGGCTTAGATTTCTGGTAAAGGGCAGGAGATTTAAGGGAAGAATTTTGTACCCAGTGGGATGCGTGTAGAGAGGAACCTCGATTATCCGAAGGACACGGGCGGTGAGTATTTTGTGCGGTTAATTGAATGCCCGATCACATAAGTCGGCCAAGCATCGGAAGTTTGTGATCTTGTTCGGCGAATGCCAAATTTGGTTAATCGAATGCTGGATCATCGAGATTCCTCCGTACCTGGAACTTGCTACCTGAAAGGATGGTAGGGGCGGAAATCATTTCAACATTTAGTTGGTATTTGGATGAGCGGTTGAAGTGCCGTAGCACAACTTTCCAAGTAACTGGAAAGTGGGGTGAGAGGAATCACGTGGTGTAAAACTCTTATCTGAAAAAAATCTCACACAAACTCCAGGTTACGGTCCGACAGGTGGATTTGGAAGCAGCTGCTTTCGGAATGCTGCTCCTTCAGCAGGTGGCTGAACCTGATGAACACACGACCGCCTGCTGAAGGAGCAACGCTCCAAAAGCTTGTGCTTCCAAATCCACCTGTCGGACCGTAACCAGCTGGTGTGCGCGATTTGTCCAGCCCAGTCTGACACCGGCACCTCCACATGGTTGTTAACATCTGCCTCTCCAGGCCAGGTGGAGAAATTCCTCTGAGGCACTGTGGGATATTGTTTGTGGGATAATGTTTTCTCAATGTAAGTTAATTGCAAAACTCCACAAACTGCAATCAAACACGTGAACAGTGCAAGGATTCAAAGTTGTTGCAAATGTACACATAAACAGACACACACACACACATATATACATACATACATACATACATATATAATTAAGGTCATTGGTATATTGAGCCAATTCAACACATCTCACAAATTCAGAATTTCTCCAGGACTGATCCTTGAGGTACGAATGAGTGATGGAAGCAGTCAGGGGGAACAATTCCCGGGGAATTTCGGAAGCAGGAATGGTAAATCGACTGAACAGAGGAGAGAGAACATTCTTATCCCTCAGACTCGACAAGCTCTCAGTTGCTAACAGCAAGGAGCTTTGACTTTGTCCAGATTTGATGTGGCTCAGTTGAATTCTCACCAGAGCAGTAATGGGGATGCTGCGCCAAAAAATGTCTGGAAATCTTGAATATTTGTGCTTAATTTTGAGGATCTTGGTGCCATATTCATTCAAGACTCAAATGCAGACCCACGAAGGATTGAGCTCCCCAAACCGGGAGGGTTCCCGTCCCCAATCCGGGAGGGATCACCCAGCCCGCCGTCCCCAAACCGGGAGGGTTCACCCAGCCCGCCGTCCCTAAACCCCCCAGCGCACCGTCCCCAAACCGGGAGGGTTCACCCAACGCACCGTCCCCAAACCCCCCCAGCGCACCGGCCCCAAACCGGGAGGGTTCACCCAGCTCGCCGTCCCCATATCCCCCAGCGAACCGTCCCCAAACCGGGAGGGTTCACCCAGCCCGCCGTCCCCAAACCCCCCAGCGAACCGTCCCCAAACCTGTAGGGTTCAACCAGCCCGCCGTCCCCAAACCGGGAGGGTTCACCCAGCCCGCCGTCCCCAAACTCCCCAGCGCACCGTCCCCAAACCGGGAGGGTTCACCCAGCTCGCCGTCCCCATATCCCCCAGCGCACCGTCCCCAAACCGGGAGGGGTCACCCAGGCCGCTGGCCCCAAACCGGGAGGGCTCACCCAGCGCACCGTCCCCAAACCGGGAGGGGTCACCCAGCGCACCGTCCCCAAACCGGGAGGGTTCACCCAGCGCACCGTCACCAAACCGGGAGGGCTCACCCAGCGCACCGTCCCCAAACCGGGAGGGCTCACCCAGCGCACCGTCCCCAACCCGGGAGGGTTCACCCAGCCCGCCGGCCCCAAACCGGGAGGGCTCACCCATCCCGCCTGCCCCAAACCGAGAGGGCTCACCCAGCCCGCCGGCCCCACACCGAGAGGGTTCACCCAGCCCGCCGGCCCCACACCGAGAGGGTTCACCAGCCCGCCGGCCCCACACCGAGAGGGCTCACCCAGCCCGCCGGCCCCACACCGGGAGGGCTCACCCAGCCCGCCGGCCCCACACCGGGAGGGTTCACCCAGCCCGCCGTCCCCAAACCGGGAGGGCTCACCCAGCCCGCCGTCCCCAAACCGGGAGGGCTCACCCAGCCCGCCGTCCCCAAACCACCCAGCGCACCGTCCCCAAACCGGGAGGGCTCACCCAGCTCGCCGTCCCCCAACCGGGAGGGCTCACCCAGCCCGCCGTCCCCAAACCGGGAGGGCTCACCCAGCCCGCCGTCCCCAAACCGGGAGGGCTCACCCAGGCCGCTGGCCCCGCACCGGGAGGGCTCACCCAGCCCGCCGTCCCCAAACCGGGAGGGCTCACCCAGCCCGCCGTCCCCGCACCAGAAACGAAAACCATAAACTGAAACTGCATTGGATTCCAATTGTACAGCTTTTTCTGAGCTTCCCCACGCTAAGTTGTTCGTAATGGTGATGTAAATGAGCGTAATCTTTGGCAGGGCTATTTTTGACTCTTTGCCAGTATTTATTTGAAGAGAAACACCCGATGTTTTGAACAGTAATTGCTCTTGGTCCTGAAACAGACAACGCAGGGAGAGCTTACCGGGTCAGGCAACATCCGTGGAAAGGACAAACGTCCTGCCCTTCCTCAAACCTAGTCCGTTCTGTGCAAGGGTCAACAAGTCTCTGCACAGATGACATCGTCCCAGCAGACAGCTGACTTGCTGATTTAACAGTTCGAAACACTGAAAATAAATTCAGAAATGTTGATGGTTATGGATTCATTTTGTGCTGTCAAAGCTGCACAAAGCAGTTTCCTTGAGATCCACATGATTCAATTTGTTTTCAGCATTGAAAATTTATACTGGTGTCACTACTTTATTCGACAATGTCGGAAGCACCCGTTTGTTTCAAATTAAAAACTCTCCAGTTTTCATTGGTCTCGGTTTCTATTCTACAAGTTTTCAGTCCCGTGAACTTCTCTTAGCAGAATCACTCCTTGTCAGAAAAAACAACTCAGCCAAGTGAGAACGATCAGAGCAAAGCATGAACCAACACTGCCAGCTGAAAGAAATGTAGGGTCAGATTGCAGTTTCCATGAAGGAGAAATGATGAGTCAGTCTTGAAAAGAGGGAGAGGTGGACATGCAAGAGGATGGGAAAGGGTTAACCGAGTGTGGGATCAAAAGTAAGAGCCCAGGAGTTTGCTCTCTGGTCCAGCCTGGGCTCAGCTGGACTTCCATCCAACCTTGCATCCATTCTTTCGTTACTGAAAAGCTTTCCAGGCTCAAGTGACGCAGATTCCTTGTTCGATTCAGTTAGGAAAGGCAAAGGAGTCAGGTAAAAACAAGGACTGCAGATGCTGGAAACCAGAAACTTGATTAGAGTGGTGCCGGAAAAGCACAGCAGGTCAGGCAGCATCCGAGGAGCAGGAGAAGGTAACGGAGTAAGAGCATCTGACAGAGATTTGGGACAAAAGCAAAAAACTGCCAGAGAAACTGAGCAGCATCTGTGGAGACAGTAACACAATTGATTTGTTTTGAGGCCACTGCCTCTTTCTCAGGAGATTGGGAGGTCTCCGTCCCAGAGGGGTACACGTTCCAGTCAGCCGGACAATTCTTGGTGATTCCTTCACCATCTCCCAAGTTCCGAGGGGTAATTTAGGTCAACGCCTTCTTTCATCCCAACAGTCGGAACGTTTAGACACCACTGTCACAGCCAGTTTGGATTTCTTCACTTGGCTGATCAGGAGAACGTGAGCATTGCAGACGCTGGAGGAGATCAGAGTGGTGCTGGAAAAGCACAGCAGGTCAGGCAGCATCCGAGGAGCAGGAAAATGATGAAGGGCGGGCTTCTGCCCGAGATGTCGGCTCTCCTGCTCCCCAGATGCTGCCTGACCAGCTGTGCTTTTCCAGCGCCACCCCTCTCTCGGCTCTGATCAGTGTTTATCTCCACATTATATCCCTGCCTTTTCTGTAACGTCTTGACTACTTGCTAGAAGTGCAATGTTCGAGCTGGTGAGCATTAGGGTCAGCTTTGCTTTTTGTCTCAATTACAGGGGTCACCTCCACTGCCTCAGTTTCCAACTCCGCCTGCATTGTGGGTTCTGTCTCGTACTGACTGAACTCAATAACTTCCAAATATCCATATCGGTTTAAGAAGCTTCTATTGATCTGCCTGTGAAACAGTTCAATATTTTCAGTACTTTGTCAGTTTAATCTGATATGATTCGCATCCAACAGCATTTATGGCAGATACAATCCACAGTAACCCTTAAACTCTCTTTAAACTCCCACATCTGACAAGAAGTACATCTCACTGCAAAGGCCATTTTTGCTCCTTCACAATCTACAGACCCAGAAAATAACACCGTCTTATTCCTCTACAAACACTGCCCCAGGTTAAGTTAATAGCTGTGGCTTATATATTAAGTTTAATCAAGAGACTTGTCTCCAAAAACATATAACCAAGAAAGAACCCACTGTACTCACTAATACAGCCTTTCTCTTGGACAGACTTAAAACAACAATTAACTGATCTGATTCTGTGTTGTGAACTTCGACCAAACCGGTTCCTCCCAGATTAGTTGTGAATTTTGTTAATTTTCCCAGACGCACTCCGATGTCCAGCGACACATGAATTCAAATACAGCAAAGGCGGTAACTGTGTCGGTTCTCTCTCCCTCTCCCCCCTGCACTGTCCTCACCATGTGCTTCCCTTGTCTGCTCTTCTCCCTTTTAAAACTGCTGTTGTTTTGACTTTTTTTATCCCCAAAGTTCCAAAACAATGCTACAGCATCTAAAACAGTAATTACTGCTCCTGGAATTCGAGGAAATTACCTCCAGCTCCTAAAATACCTCAAAAAAAAGGAGCTGATCTTACAACTAGAAATTTTTCCCGTCCTCCAACGGGCTGAGAAGTGGCAGATGGAGTTTAATTCAGAAAAACACGAGGTGCTGCATTTTGGGAAAGCAAATCTCAGCAGGACTTATACATTTAATGGTAAGGTCCTAGGGAGTGTTGCTGAACAAAGAGACCTCGGAGTGCAGGTTCATAGCTCCTTGAAAGTGGAGTTGCAGGTAGATAGGATACTGAAGGCGGCATTTGGTCTGCTTTCCTTTATTGGTCAGAGTATTGAGTACACGAGTTGGGAGGGAAAAACAATGACTGCAGATGCTGGAAACCAGATCCTGGATTAGTGGTGCTGGAAGAGCACAGCAGTTCAGGCAGCATCCGAGGAACTTCGAAATCGACGTTTCGGGCAAAAGCCCTTCATCAGGAATAA